>NC_083609.1:25895000-26195000 GCF_029168945.1 Cannabis sativa | reverse complement strand
GTATTGAGGTCGAATGACCACTTTCAAAAGTACAATTTTTTCCTTACGTGTAATTGTTTTATGTTTAAATTTGGCTAAAGATCAGTTAGATCATTTAATAGCTGTCATAAATGTAAGTTACCACGGTAACAAAACTGTTCGGACTAATAAATGAATAACGATATTAATTATCATTCCAATTGTGTTTATTATGTTAGCGATTTATGAATTTACCATTAATGTGTACAAAAGGTCTGCTCGACCCAAAGAGCCGAACAGACAAAAATCATACTTGTCAAATGCAAGTGACCAAGAGTCATAAGTCTGCTCAATCACTTGGGAGGCAACTATACCCGTACAAAGCATTAGTAAGTAACAAGATAAATAACAAGCTCAAAAAACAACAGATTAGTTCGCACGTACAATTACTGAAACAAGGGAAAATATTCCTTTAAAAGATGACAAAAGCATGGTATAAACTTGGGATTAAAGGTTGCCCGGTCAGCTAGTCGTCTCAAAATAAAATGAAATATTACCAAGTTTAAAAACCGCTCGGTCGGTCATATTATCTTTAATAAAGGCCCATGGGCCAAACAGGAAAAAAGAAAATATTTAAACTACGGGAGTCTCGGGCTCCCTATATGGTTCAGCTTGGTTAGTAGGGGTTAGAGGCTCAATATTATGGTCGTTAGAGGCTATGATCTCATTGTTCTGGTCGGTCAGGGCCGTGGAATTAGCTGCCTCAAGGCTTTCTTTGTCTACTTGACCCGCACGATAACTAAGATATACCTCTTTGGTATCTCCGAGGTAATCAAAGTTTCACTCTGGGTTCACCTTCCAGAACTCATAGAAAACTTCAAGGGCAGTAGTTTCCAAGCTTTCAACCTCCTTTAAGAGCTTTTCTTCCCTCGTTTGCCTAGATTTGACGTCCTCTTCTCTTATCCTTGGTTAACTTTGAAAGAAGAGTGCGGAGACCCTCCCTCTCGTCCTTAAGCTCATTGAGCTCCTTGGATAGAGCCTCGTTTTCTGCCTCGAGCTGGGCGGTAGATGGCATCTCCTTAATTTCTTTGGTCAGCCCCTCAATCCATTTATTGGCATCTAAAATCTTCTTGTTCACTTCACCCAGCTCAACCCTTACAGTATCGACCTCCTTCTAGGTTGTATCCACCTCCTTCTACAGATTGGTGGTGGTGGTGATATTCTTCAGGGCAGTAAATTTGACTCAGGAGTAAGCGTAAGCCATCTTCAAATCGAGCTACACAGGAAAAAGTTAAAATCTACACTGGTAAAAAGACAGGATAAAAACTAAGAAGAAAATACTTACGCAAGTTGCCTCCTTCAGGAGCCCACCCATCAGAAGCTCCACGGACAACTCATTACCAACCCTGACCAACTAATCACTCACCTCGGGAAGTAACCGATCGAGGTAGTATTGATGCATCTCCTTGCCCTTCTTGGCTTCGGAGCTGAGCATTATGGCACTGTTGGAGGATTTGATCGGACTAGGTCCATTCGAACTACCTCCCTTGGCACCTTTGGATTTGGATGCCCTCTGGGTTGGAGCTCCACTGCAGGCACCACCTTTTCAGAGAGGTTGATAAATGTCTCGGGTAGACTCTTCTCTTTGGACGGTTTCTTGTCGCCTCTTGGTCGTTTGGGTGGAGGGGTCTGACCCGAGCTATCTCCTAACCTTTTCTTCAGGGCCTGAAACACCTTCTGATACTTACATATGAAAAAAACAAGAAAGTTAAAGGCAAATATGATATAAGGAACGTCAGAAGATGAACAAATGAAAGTTAAAATACCTTGCATGTAGGCGAAAGCATTCTCCTAAACAAGAAGGGATGGAGGTTCATCGTCTGAAGAGTCTTCTTGTTCCTGCTCTATCAAAACGACCTTTCCCTTATTCTGATAGAACGTTCAGCTGGTGCCTGATTACTTGGAGGAGCCTTCTTCCTCTTTTTACTCGATTTTTCCTGTTCAATTACATCCTCCTGGTCGGGCTTTACCTTATTTGCCTTCTTCACTGCCCTTGGCATGAAATCGGCTAAGTAGAGTTTATACTTAACGAAATTGGCCTCAATGGCCAGGAGAGTGATGTTCCATGCAGTGTCTGGCAGTTGAAGAATTTTTTGTGCTCTCCTCTTGAGCCCCAATGTGAATGGAGAAAGGTAGTAAGATGGCACCTGCTGGAAGCTGGTATGGACAGTGTCCATTCCTTGGAAAAAGTAGTACTCATCCACAAAGTTCCCTAGTTTACTCACCACGGTATTCGTGGTTCCCGTCAGCCACTTCTCCTTGAACTGAGAAAAATAGAAGTATCCCAATCTGTTTTGCTTGGAACTTGACTTCAGATTAAAGAGCCAGCTGGTGTCATGTGGGGACGGCTCACCCCATCCTTAAGAGGCATAAATGATGAACAGGGCGGATAAGTATTTGATGCCCTTAAGAGTAAATTGGGTTAAGCTAAGGTGGTAATAGTCTGCGATCCTCCTGAAGTACGGAAGCAAGGCTAACATAGCACCTTTCTTGGTGTGGATGCCCAACTAGGCGCAGTAAACTTCCCTTGGACTAGTTGCCAACTGGTTGGGGGAGGGAAAGAAGCATTTGACATCCCCTAAGTAACCATGCTTGAGCGAATTCTTCATCTTTGCCCTGGTCACCACAGAGGGAGGAGAAACCCACCAATCTCTTAGTGTGCCTTGCCTCCTCAAAGAAATGGCCTCAATGTATTCCTCAGTGATATAATCTTCACCGGCCTTTAGGACCTCCCCGGCCTCAGACATCGGTTGTCCCTCTTTGTTGAAGCCACCAAATGACAGCCTCCGAGCTGCACCTTCCTCATGTTTAGCCTCAGAAGAAGTATCAAGAAAAACCTCGCCCTGGTCCTCCATCTCTTGGACTTCAACGTCCCCAACAGTATCTTCCTCTTAAGTAGCAGGTCGGGTCTGCTTAGTATTTGACAAAGTAGCAACACGGGCAATTTGTGCGTCGGACAGTGAAGACTTCCACACAATTTTCTTAGTTCGTGCCAACATCCTCAGCCTGGACGAAACTTTGTTGGTATGTCTAGCGATGGTCACAACAAACGTAGCAACGGGTTTACTTGCAGCAACAGGATTTGGACAGCCTACGGGCAAGGTATCAGCGATATCTAGGTAGAAATATATGTCCAGTTGGATGGAAGGTAGTGTCTCCACCCCTTTCTAAGCTCCCAAATGAAGCGTCTGTAGCCTTGACCTTCGATCTAGCAAGGATAAAAGTGGTGTTGCACCTCGGGTTCTTGGGAAGGTGTGTGTTCACTACTTATTTCCCAATATTCGAAGCTAGAGTTGGAAAGGTTGTCACTGGATGAGGACGGACTCGCACAGAGGCAAGGATGATCCTCATATAAGAGTTGAAGTAGCTCCTGGTCGATATGGTGTTTGCCTCCCCGAAATTCACCAGGGTTCATCTACAACAGGTAGGACACAAGATGAGAATTTGGTTGGGGTAACGAATGGGAACAAGTTGGTCATACCAACCAGGTCCAATCAAGGGATCAAAAATAAAAATTTTGCACAGCAATGGAATTTTTAGTCCAAAAGTTCAAAATTTTGAATTAAGGTCTGATTCTCACAAAACCCAAAATGGATAAGTGAAAATGAGTGTCGTTGGGTTGAAATAAAAATGCAGTTATGATCAGGCAACGTGATTAAGCATAATCAAGATTTCTAAATCTTAAATCTAAAATTTCTATGGTTCTCCTAGAACAGGTTCAAGAACAATCAAGTTTCGCAAGCAGAAACCCAAAAAAATAAACATGCAAACATATAAAAAGGAAGAAATGAAGAACTTACTCACTGAATTGAAGCTTTTGATTTGCTCGGACGACATCGGACGGTGTTTTCTGAGAATTCTTCGAAGGAATTGGGAGAAAAAGGATTTTTGCTCTGATTCTTCAAGAGTAAAAATGGCTAAAAGTGATTAATTAGGATTTTGAACCCTATTTATAGGCAAATCGAAGAAGAAGAGTAATCATTTCAAATTTTAAAAGGTCTCAAATTCCCCCCAAAAGTGTACGTTATGCACTCGATTACTTGCAAAATAACCATCGTCACAGGCAAAATTTGAAACTTGGTTCGAGGTAAAATTTTCAATTGGCATTAATGAGCCAAAAATGAAGGGACTTTTAGTCAGAGTCACATCGGGTGATCAATCGACACAACGGCCACATGCCACCCGTTCAAAAAAGAATTCAGAACGAGTAAATTCCACGTGCAACCGAGAAGGTCCTGCCCAAACATTGGGGGAAAATGTTATCCAATTTTTTGCACAATGACGTGGCAAAATACTCAGGTGACACATGTCCTGCATTTCTTGTATCTGGGCAGAGGTGAATGTTCCGAACAGACTCCATATTGTACGTCAGCATGTATAACCTTTGATTACTTGAGCATATCATTTGAGAAAGTATAATTCTGGCTTGCCGAACTACTTCCAAAAAGTTAATCACTTTAAAGTAATCTTGTGATACCAAGACACAAAGGCAATCCCTACAATCGTGGGATTGAATCAGAGAAATATAGCAACATGTTCTAGTTTCCTATTTCGTGTATTATAATTATGTAATAAATGTAATTTTCTATTTTATACATTGTAAGCAAAAGGGAAACCTTCCCTCATGCATTAAGGCCCTATAAATAGTGACTTATCCTCACTGTGAAAGGGATCGAAAAAATTGCTTTAGAGAGAGAGATCTAAAAGAATTACTTAGAGATTCACTGTAAGAGCTTTTAGAGAGAAAAACACTTTGTTCTTTCTCTCGAGTTAATACAATTCAAGGGGAGTAGGCTATTACCACACTCATGGGGCCAAACATGTTTAAAATTTGGTGTTCTTTATTACTTTGTTGTTTTGCTTTATTTTAATTATATTTTTAATCGCTTATTAATTGACTCACTATCGTTGACTAAAAGAGAGATCAACACACGGAAATAACACTACAACTCAAATTCAAAAACCCAAAGCAAGAACACCATACAACAAAACCAACAAATTCAATTTAAATTACTAAATTTCCCAAAACTTAAATAAACTAAAAGGAAATTAACTACCTCAAATGCTTCCTCCAAGCTTAAACACCGAAATCCTCCAAACACAAGCTCCAATTCTTCCTCAAAGAACAAAATTACAAATATTGAGAGAGAGAGAGAGAGAGAGAGAGAGAGAGAGAGAGAGAGAGAGAGAGAGAGAGAGAGAGAGAGAGAGAGAGAGAGAGGGAGGGAGGGGTTGGTTGGGAGCTTCAGAGACAAGAAATGGGTTTTCTATTTTAATTTTTTTAGAAATGAAAATATATTTCATTTTTACTACATTCTGGTCAAAAGACCACTTTGCCCTCAAGGCTTAAAAATCAATACAATTAGCATACAAGGGCATAAAAGTCATTCCAACCACACACATTATTTCAATTAAACTCATATACATAATTTAAATTATTGCCTTTATCACATAATTCATAAATTTTGGACTCTGAACCCGGTTCGAGCCAAAATACCTAATCGTGACCATATTAGGCAAACTTTTCAAAAATCACATGCAATAAGATAAAAAAGAACATATTATATAATAATATAGTCCATTAGCACAATATATAATAAAATTCTAATTTTGCCCTTCTCATACCATAATCATGAAAATGCCCCTAACTCACAAATGGGGTCTTAAATTCATATATTCCAAATAATTTCACATAATTAATTATATAATAATATAATTACTCATTTATACTTAATTAATTTAATTATGGTTGCTAATCTATTTACTAATCTTAAGCTATTACAATTCCCATCCTTATAGAAATTTTATCCCAAAATTTACTTGAAAAACTCAGGATATTTCTACCTCTTATCAGATTCTAAATCATAGGTTTCCTCTTCAGCCTTGCTATTTCTCCATAACACTTTTACTAACACAAGTGTCTTGTTCCTCAAAACTTTCTCTCTTCTTTCGAGTATCTCTACTGGTTGTTCATCATACAGAAAAGATCTAGCTAAAGATCCAAAGCATATAACTCAAAATATGAGATGAGTTTGACACATACTTCCAAAGCATTGAGATATGTAACACATTATGTACAGATGCTAGCGCTGGGGACATAGCCAACCTGTATGCCACTTGCCCTTGTTGGGAATATTTTACCAGGATCTAGATTTACTAACAAGTATGTCTCATTCACATCCTAAATATGAATTCTCTAAAACAATGAAAATAAACACATAAGGGTTTAAGAAAACCTTACATTGATTGCAGCGAAATATAATGACTCCTTCTATTCAAGATCTATAGCCCTTGATTCCTTTCTGTCGCAGAGCATTATTAAAATCTGAACCTGGATCTCTTTCTCTCCTTCGAGTTTGGTTACCACCGTCTTACTCACTATGATTGAGTACTTTGACTTGCTATCTGTGGGCATGTCACTCACTCACTAAGGGTTCGAATAGGTGAAGAACAATGAAGGAGGTTTTGAAATCACTAAGGAAGGAACTCTCTCATCTAGTTTGGTTGAAGGCATTAATTTGACAAAGTGTCAAGTGGATGAGATGAGAGCATCATGTTCCTTTTATAGTGTTTCAACTAGGGCTTAGGGTTGAATTATATGGATTAAAAAAGAATAAAATATTGGACAATAAATCACTTGTTGGTCGTACACTTCAAAGGGCCAAACTCTAGTTAGATTTTTGCCACTTTATTTCAACCACTTATTCTTCTTTTCAATAATACCATATTTTCCAATTCAATCCTATAAATGCTAAAATTATTTATTTAATAATTATAATTAATTACTAAATAAAATTGTCATCTATGTAATTTATTAATTAGACCATACAAAGTCTCTTAATTAACAAATTGACCTCAAAACCTCTTTTGTTCACAATTAAGTCGTTGTTTAGTGAAAATTCATAAATCAGACATAGTCTAATTTTAGAATTATAATTGATTAATTAAAATCAATTAACTGAGTCTGGAACCAGTATTATCTCAACTAGTGAGGGGACCGTGGGCCTATATAACCGAGCTTTCAATAAGTAGATCTAGAATTCACCAAGTAAATTCTCAACTTATTAATTCCGCCTTGCTCCACTATAGATTTGGAATTGAATACACTCTCAGTTATATAGAACGATCTATATGTACCACGATATAGATACGCTATGATTATCCATTGTTACAATCCTAATAGTCAAGGATCATCTATAGATGATCTACATTGAATAGGGACAAATTTACCGTTCTACCCTTCAATGTGTTTTATCCTTAAAACACTTAGCAACCTATAAATGATACTTCAGTAAACTAATATAATTACTGAAATGAGGCCTCAATTATTTATCTCTATTCAGCCAAGCTCGAAGGAGATCATCGTTTCACTTCTATGTCCAGATAGAAGCTATAGATTCCATAACTATGATTAGCGCTCCCACTAAATTGTATTATCATGTTCCCAAAATATATGTATCACCCAAATCAAAAGGTAGGATTAACTAACAAATCAAAGAACACAAATAACACTCTTGAGATCGAACCTAACCATGTTAGGATTGAGATCCATAGACCTAAGATCAACCATTAATATTGACTTAGAAAGATATAACGGTAAGTTTATGATATCTTATCTAAGATCAATATCGGTCCCTTCCAATGTATACTCCATACATCCAATACTGGTAAACTTTGTCAATGCCTTGAAAAGGACATAACACTTATCCAAGGTGTAAGTATACCTTATCGCAGATTATCATGCCAGTCTAAATCCAGTGAACTGAAAAATCATGGGAATTAAATTTTTGAACATATAATCATGAGTATATTCCAATGTGCTGACGACACTATAATCATGAACAAATACATATGTTTTGGACTTAATAGAATTTATACATTAAACATATTCATGAAATAAATCATGTGAACCATGCAACATAAAATGCGATTTCTGATCTTTATTAATTAGTAAATTTGATTATACTATAATGGGTTTTATTTAAGGCACAAAACCCAACAGCCCTATCCTCTCTAGGATTTTAAAAGGTCTAATGAACCTCAAGCTGCATTTTCCTCTTTTACCTAAACATTTTACTTCTTTCATGGGTATGAAGGAATACCATATCTCCAACCTAAAAATCAACATTCTACCACTTTGGATCAGCATAACTCTTCTATCTACTTTGAGCAATAAGCACTCGAGCCCTAATTTTATCAATTGCCTCGCTCATTTTTGAACAGCTTCAGGATCCAAGAACTTTGTTTCACCTAACTCATCCTAGTGAATAGGTGATCTACACTTTTGCCATAAAGTAGTTCATAAGGAGCCATCTCGATAGTTGACTGGTAATAGTTATTATAAGAAATCTTAATCAAGGGAAGGGACTTTATCCAAGATCCTTCAAAATCCAATACACAAGCTTGTAATATGTCTTCTAAAATTTGAATAGTCCTTTCAGACTGTCCATCTGTTTAAGAACAGAATAAAATGATGTAATGAACTTTAATTGGTTACCCATAGCTCGATGTAGACTGTCCCAAAATTTTGATGTAAAATTCGAATCTCTGTCAGACACTATAGACTTTGGAGCACCATGAAGACAAACTATTTTTCTAACATATCAATATAGAAATTTTTTCTAACAGGCATAAAGTGAGTTAACTTTGTAGACCTATCGGCTATTACCCACATAGAATCATATTTTCCCGTGGTATTAGGTAGTCTGACCACGAAGTCTATTGTAATATCTTCCCATTTCCATTCTGATAAATTCAATGATTATAACAGTCCCGCAAGCCTCTAATGTTCTTCTTTTACTTGTTGACATGTCGAACACTCTGAAACATATTCCACTATATCATTCTTCCAACCACGCCACCAATACATGGTCTTCAAGTCTTAATACATCTTGGCCATACCGAGGTGAAAAGAATAAGGAGTGGTATGGGATTCATCTACAATCTCCTTCCTGATATCAGCATCCGTAGGATCACAAACATAGTTCATAAACCGTAACATACTACTTTCATCCATGGTAAAGTCTTTAGCCTTAACAGTTAAAACTTTATTCTCAATCTTAACCAAATCCTGATCTCCATGCTGAGTTTCTTTGATTCTTTCCAGTAATGTGGATTAAAGGGTAATGTTGGCTAATTGACCCACAACTAGCTCAATATTAGCCTTTGTCATCTCATATGACAACTGCTTTGAAATTTGTCTCAATTTACTCATTTGTCCTTGACCCCTCCTACTCAGGAAACGACCACTACATTGGCTTTTCCAAGATGATAAAGGATTTCACAATCATAATCCTTCACTAACTCGAGCCATCACCTTTGTCTCATGTTCAGGTCTTTCTGTGTGAAGAAATATTTTAAACTTTTATGATCGTTGCATATTTCACATTTCTCGCCATATAGGTAATGTTGCCACATCTTTAGCGCAAATACCATAGTTGCAAGTTCCAAATCATGAGTAGGATTCCTCTACAACTCTTTCAATTGTCGAGAAGCATATGCTATTACTTTTCCAACTTGCATTAAAACACCGCCTAAACCTAGTCTTGAGGCATCACAATATACAACAAAATTTTTCCTTATCAGAAGGAAGAGTCAAAATTGGAGTAGTAATCAACCATTGCTTTAACTCCTGTAAGCTTTTCTCACATCGATCAATCCGAGTGAACTTTAAATTCTTCCTTGTCAACTCTGCTAAAGGCGTTGCAATCTTCAAAAATCCTTCAACAAATTGACAATAATAGCCAGCTAAGCCCAAAAAACTTTTAACTTTAGTAGCTGATTTAGGTGTTGGCCAATCCCGAACGAAGTCAATCTTGGTCGAATCCACCATAATCACATCTTTCTGTCTACTACATGGCCAAGGAAAGAAACAAGAGGTAACTAAAATTCACACTTTTTGAACTTGGCATACAGCTTGTGATCCTGCAAGTGTTGAAGTGCTAATCTGAGTTATTGCTCATGTTCTTCATCTAATTCTAAGTACACCAGAATATCACCTATGGAAACCACAACATGTTTATCTAGAAAATCCTTGAACACTTTGTTCATTAAACCCATAAAAGTTATTGGAGAATTAGTGAGTCCAAAAGTCATTACAAAAAACTCATAATGTCGATACCTTGTATGGAATGCAGTCTTCAAGATATCCTCCTCTTGAATCCTCAATTGATGATAACCAAAATGAAACTCAATCTTAGAAAAGATTGTCTTACCCTTTAACTGGTTGAATAAGTCATCAATTCTAGGTAAAGGATATTTGTTCTTGATAAAGAGCTTATTTAATTCTTGATAGTCAATACACATATGTAATAATCCATCTTTCTTCTTTACAAATAACACTAAAGTACCCCATAGTGAGAAGCTCAGCCTAATGAATCCAAGATCAAGAAACTCTTGTAATTGAATCTTTAATTCCCTTAGCTCAGCAAGAGCCATTTCATAGGGTGCTTTTGATACTGATTCTACTCCTAAAACTAACTCAATGACAAATTCCATTTCCCCGTGAAGAGGTAATCCAGACAAATCCTCTAAAAAGTACATATAAAAATTCACATACAAGAATCATACTCTTGGGTCCAGTCGTAATTGTTTGTCTAGTATCCACAATTTTAACTAGAAACCATATGCAGCCTCTGTGCATTAGGTCTCTAGCTTTCAAATTTGTAATTCTAGGTATACATGATCCTCATACCTTACCCCAAACCCAGCTAGGTCAGCACTATCAGGTTCAAATACCAACATTTTCTGCTTACAATAGATTGTTGCTCCATACTTGGATAAGAAGTCCATTGCCAAAATTATATCAAAAGCACACAACTGTAGCTCAATCAATTTGGCAGTTAACTCACAATCTTCAATCCAAAAAGATAAGGATCTAATCCATCTAGTAGAGATCATTAACTCCCTATATGGTAACAAGGTTCCAAACCCCGAAGCATAACCTTTAAGAGGTTTATGAAAACTTTCTATCACTCTACTTGACACATAAGAGTGTGTAGCTCAAGAATCAAATAACATTGTATAAGGGAAACCATTAATAGATATTTGGCATGTCACAACAGATGGACAAGCGTCAGCGTCAGCCTGAGTTACCATGAACACACATCCCAGATTATGGTTGTTACTTTTCTTGGGTTCCTCCTTCTTAGCTTGAGGAAAGTCCCTGATAAAGTGGCCTACCATACCACACTAAAAACAAGTCTTAGCCCAACACCCTGATGGTGTTTCTTACACATGGGACATTCCGGGTATGACTTGAATGTATGACCACGACCTTGAGGGTTGCCTTTGTTTCCCCAAAATCTCTTATTCATCCCAGATGATCCAAAAATATCATTCTTTTTTTCTGATCAGAAATGCCACTGCCATTCCCCTTACTGACATTACCACCAGCACTAGGAATTGATGCCATGATGGCATCCTTAGCAATCTATTTCTTAATTTGTTGTTTTGTCTCCTAGGCAATAAGTGATATCTCCAATACTTTCCTATACAAATTGTCATGATCAGTGGTAGTCTTCAAGTCTTGATTAATTGTGAAATCTAACCCAGTAACATATTTCTATTTTTGGGTGAAATCTATTGGTACCAAGTCACCAAAAAACTTAGACATACGATCAAACTCTAGCGTATACTTAGCAACTGTCTTATCACCTTGAACTAGTTTCACAAAATCCTCTATATGAGTTTTACTAATGGCAATATTGTAAAAAATTTCTTCTAATAAGTTCTTAAACTCTTCCCAAGTCATGGTACTGAGGTCTCAAGACTGACCTACTAAATCCCACTAGGTGTGGGCATGATCTAGAAACATAAAAGCGGCACAGTTAACCCGCTCAGTTCCAACTAATCCCATATTATCTAGGATATGGGTGATGGTACTCATCCACTGATCTACCTTAATAATATCATTACCAGCTAGGAATGTCGGAGGTTGAAACTTGACAAACCTTTTAATGAGTGAATCTCTATGTGGTTGCAGAGCTAGTCCAGGGTTAGCTACCACTAGAGCAAAAACTAGAGAAATCACTTATTCTACTAGAGCTACTTGAACCAGTTGCCTATCCGGCACAATTCTTCTTCTTGAAAAAGTATGATGGTTCGTATTTCAGTAAACATTTGTTGCTGGTCAACAGGAGGATTAACATTATCGTCCCTGCAGTATCCCTAGGATTTTGCAGAGGTACTGACAGTGTTGGTGGATTGGTTAGATTAACATCATGTTCTACAAACTAGCTTTGTGATCTAGTCTATATATCAGGGTTCATTCTTTCAAATAATCCTAAAATCAATAATTCCAGCGAGTGTGACACCAATTCCACACTTACACATTTCATGTCAAAACCTTAACTAACACATATAATTTCTTTCCTGGATAGAACAGTTACTACTTACAATTAATAATAATGTTTTTCATTAAATAACATAATTTTCTAGATGCTTATATGCTTCCTATTATCGAAGCAATAAATATTTAATCACATAAGAAGATAAGTATTTACTCTTAACACTTACTGCACCATGAGTCAAGCTTGTCTTTGACAATGATTGTACATGTTCAACTGGTCTTTAGGAATTTTAAAAACCTTGGCACTCTGATACCAAATTATAATTTCCTACTCAAAGGAATGCCACGTATCGTGATTACAACATAATAAGCCCGTTAATCGGGGTCTATAAGCCAAGTGGTTAAAATATATTTATACTCATTAAATAAATGACTTGCAATAATAACATTCTTTGCTCCAAAACAAAATATTTAAAATTACATGTCAGGGATCCCATAAAATTATTTTTCAAATTATTATAGGTTATTTCATATAGACCAACCTAAGCAGAAAAATGAAATTTTCTAAATGACTTCTTGATGGACTTAACCCTCGTAGTCTAGCTTGGCCAGAACATGTACAATTCATCTTCAAAACCCTTAAACTCGTGGCTGAACCGACTCAGCTTTACCCTTGCTTACAAATTAGAGCACCTGTGTGACAAGGCCCATCAAGACAGAATAATAATATAGTATGAATAGTTATAATAACATTGGCTTTCAAGTAAAACAGTAAACTAAGCACATAGAGTAAATCGTGATAGCATAAGTATATATTATATGATTGTTCATTTGTGGAATGGTGAATTAGGGTTATTACTGTAATATCCCAAAAATATAACTATAATTAATTAGGGCAAGTTTTATAAAATATGGAGTAATATGTGTGTTAAGAGTATAATGGGTAAGATTATGATCTTACTAACCTAATTATGTGGGAATTAGGAAATTTTATCATAAATGATTAAATAAACATAATTTATTAATTGCAAAGAATTTATTAAAATATGTGGGTAATAGACATGTTATTTATAAAATAAAAATATTTTTAGGTCCGACAACCATGGAGACCTAATTGGTAGCCAAAAATGTCACAATGGTATTAGTATGTGATATTAGTGATATCGAGAAGTTTAGTTGATTTTGAGAGAGTCGGGATATTTTGGGGTAATTAGTTATGACTAAATTACCCCTAGGGTTAAAGTTTATTTGGTTTGTAAGTAAGGGGCATTTTGGTCTTATGTCAAGGTTAGAGATTTGTTATGTTATCTATCTTTCAATAGATAAGTTAGAAAGTAATGGAATACCCTAGACAAATTTAGATTGATGTGTAGATAGAGGTTAGACCTTGTCAAACTAAGAAAATCAAAAAAATATCAAACTTCACTCTCTCTTGCTTTCTTTCTCTTGGTTCAGCCTAGGAGAAACACCAATGAACCAACAATTTCAGAGTAATATTTATTTTCTTTTAGCCATGACTAACTCCTGGAGTTAGAGTTAAATTGTTGGGAATGGTAAGGTAATCTTCTTCTAGTTCTCTTTGTTTTTCTCGATGGAAAGTTTAGTTTAAGTTGGAGATTTCATGATTGGGGTGTTGTGGGTTGGATAGGAATTAGAATGTTATCCTAGGTTGTTTTTAAAGGTTGTTTGGCTACTATTTAGTGGGTTTTACAACTGGTTGGTTAAAGAACCAAGCTTGAGCTCTTAGAACTCAAAGCATGGTCATTAATGGTGAATTTTGATTTGTGATTCGATTTTGATTTTTGTTAATTGGAGAATGTTATTTTGATGTTAAGTAACTATTGTGTGAAGTTTGGTAGCATTTGGGATTGATTGGAGAAAGTTTTGGGACTTAAAAAAATTGAAATTTTTGAGGCCCCGCTATTGTGAACTGCAATTCTAAATGGTACAGGGTTGTACCAACTAGAATTTTATTTGGCAATAATCGAGAAGCGCTAATTTTTGTATTTTGGCCATAAATTTCCACTTGTCTGTCCATTTCAGACGTTCTATATATTGTCTTGAAGCTTTTGAAGAGCTCTAAAGTATGATACATAAATTAGAGCTAAGTATGTATTTTATTTTGGGGTGTTTTCACAACAAGGCTCGGTAGAAAACCCTAAATTTTTTTATGCAGTATTAGACAGTGTTTTAGAATAGACACTTATCAATTAACCATTGTTGTGACATATGGTCGGGATTGTCAAGCATTTCTCCACTTGGATTGACTCGCATGAATGAATCTGGATTATAGGTAAGAAAATTAAATTTGTACTACATAGCATGTCATGTGAAGATACAATTATTTTCATTTGTCAATCGACTATTATTGAGATTAAGATACAGTTATTACCATTATGTGATGAAAATGTTGTCTTTTAAGGCAATGATAAAAAGGTTATCTTTACGGTTGTCTTATTAGACAACGATGATGATATTGGGATATCAAAAATAAGTATCAATGTTGTCTTATTAGACAACCATGGTGATGTTCAGATATCGGTGATAAGTATCAGAGTTATCTTATTAGACAACAACAGAGATATTGGGATGCCCGTTTAGGCATAAGGGTTATTTTGTTACACAACAATAATAAAAGTTACTTTATGAAGTAATGGGTATGGATTGTATTATTTATTAAGTAATTTTATATTAGTGAATGTTTTTATATTGATTTTATTTATGACTGAACATTTGTATTCATTTGGATTTAATTATGTGTGTAATGTGTGATCATTTGACCCTTCTTATTGAGTTTAAATGTTGATATCTGTGTAAGGAGATGTGATGTTGTATTACTGCTTTTCTTATTGAGTTTTTGTGACTCATGGGTGCTATGTGGTGTATGTCATAGGTAGAAATATTTGGACAGCCATGAGTCAGGGATCTTATCTAGCAAATGTACATATCATCTTATCCGACAAGTGGTGCCAACTTGTCAAGATTGGCATTTTTAGATGTTCTGAACTTTAACATGTATTTTGTAATTATATTCTAATGGCACATCTTGTAATATTTTAAAGGAGATCCCTAATTGTAAAAGTGATGATGCCATGACTTTAATTAGCAATTTTTTTATTAAATCACATTTTTTTACTTTAACCGTAAGTTTACTTGTTAGTTTATAATCATAAACTAATTGTAGAAGCACACACACGTGGCGTTCCTAGAGGTTAGGGCATTACAACATCCTCTCAGAGCAGCCACAGTTTTAAAGATCCTGAAGACTGGCTGGATATGTACATTTGCTGTGAAGACAGTCACGACTCATGGATAGTAAGTATTATTTTTCTTACTTGTTTTATGACTAATTAATATACAATGTTGTTAGAAGTATGTTTAGAAAAGCATGAGCTAAGCTTGTTGATAGTATAACATGAGTTTATACTAATTGAGAAAGCGTAGAATATCTATACGTCTGATTGAAAAGTAAGGAAATGCTTACTAGCATTGTTGTTATTTGGGAAGTATGATCAATGTAAGGCAATGATTGGTAAAGTATCGAGTACGATGTCCAAGTGGGAATTTGTGAGATTCGATGGAAAACTTGACAGCTAAGAAATGATCAAGGAAATAGTAATCCATTGTCACCTAGATCACAAAGTGATGTACGTCATTACATGGTAGATTAGTTAAAGAGGTAGATAGATTAGAGTGTTGGTAAAGCAGTAAGATGGTTTGTTGATAAGTTAAAATTCTTTCAATATGCTCAAGTGGGTTATAGGATATGAGTAACCATTTGAGGCAACTGTCTAAATAAATCTGAGAATGGAATCTTTTTGTTTTATAAGTGATTGAGGACCACTAAAGGTGGAACAATATGGGTATGATTACACCTATTCGTCATTTTAGGAGGGTTGAAGATGACAATTAAGTGGGTTGAGCTATTTAATACTATAAAAGTGATGTTTATATAGTGGAGAATTAAATCCAAGAAGCGTGAATTGAACCATATTAAATGGAAGTAACATGCTTAGAGATTTATAAAGGAATGATAACGAAAACACTTATATTGCTAAGATAAAGAAGATTATCTAGATCGCCTGTAGTGATATGATGATGATGATGGAAAATGTGTTTAAGTCTAATCAGAAAGTTAATCTTGTATAAGGATTGACCATAGAAATCTTGGAAAAGGTACGGGTCACTCAAAAAATGAAGGAGCACATAACTTGTGAATTAATGGGATACACTCAATGGGTTGAATTGGGTATTAATGAGATGGACAGAGTACTAGTTATTAATGATAATAAAACATAGAAATATTCTTGGATGTCTCCATTCTATATTTAGTGAGGTAGGGGTTGCAACCCCATTGATTGAAAGAAAGAATTTAGATGACCTCCTAGATATGGGTCTCAGCAAGAAGTATCAGAGTATTGAAGTTTCTGTTGAAACAGAAATTGTTGGGTTGTCTACCCTAAATAAAACCCATTTCAATATAATCAGATTTACTAATTAATATAAGATCAAAAAACAAAATTTATGTTGCATGGTTCACATGATTTATTTCATGATTATGTTAAATGTATAAATTCTATTAAGTCCAGAACATATATAAATACATATATTTGTTCATGATTATAGTGTTGTCAGCACAGTGGAATATAATCATGATTATATGTTCAAAAGTTTAATTCTCATGATTTGTCAGTTAACTAGATTTAGACTGACATGATAATCGGCGATAAGGTACACTTACACCTTGAATAAGTGTTATGTCCTTTCTAGGGTATTGGAAAAGTTTACCAGTATCAAATATATGGAGTATACATTGGAAGGGACCGATATTGATCTTGGATAAGATATTATAAACTTACCATTATATCTTTCTAAGTCAACATTAATGGTTGATCTTAGGTTTATGGATCTTAATCCTGATATGGTTAGGTTCAATTTAGTTGTATTATTTATATTCTTCAAGTTAGTTCTGACAGATATTTATATCTTGGGAACATGGTAGTTAAATTGAGTGGGAGCGTTGATCATAGATATAGAATTTATAGCTTCTATAAGTATTTAGAAGTAAAACGATGATTTCCTTCGAGCTTGGCTGAATAGAGATAAATGATTGAGATCTCATTTCAGTAATTATATTAGTTGACTGAAGTATCATTTATAAGTAGCTAAGTGTTTTAAGGATAAAATACATTGAAGGGTAGAACAGTAAATTTGTCCCTATTCAGTGTAGATCATCTATAGACGATCTTTGACTATTAGGATTGTAACAATGGATAATCATAACGTATCTATATCGTGATACATATAGAGCATTCTATATAATTAGTAGTGCTATTCAATTCCAAATCTATAGTGGCGTAAGGCAGAATTAATAAGTTAGGAAATTTACATGGTAAATTCTAGATCTACTTATTGAAAGCTAGATTATATAGGCTCATGGTCCCCTCACTAGTTGAGATAATACTACTTGTAGACTCAATTAATTGATTTTAATTAATCAATTATAATTCTAAAATTAGACTATGTCTTATTTATGAATTTTCACTAAGCAAGGGCTTAATTTTGAAGAAAAGAGGTTTTGGGGTCAATTTATTAATTAAGAGACTTTGTATAGTCTAATTAATAAATAATATAAATGGAAATTTTATTTGATGATTAATTATATTTATTAAATAAATAGTATTGGCATTTATAGGATTGAATTAGAAAATATGGTATTATTGAAAGAAGAATAAGTGGTTGAAATAAAGTGGCAAAATTGTAACTAGAGATTGGTCCTTTATGGCCGGTCCTTAGTGTGTTATTTTTGCCCAATATTTTATTTTTTTTTAATCCATATAATTTAGCCCTAAGCCCTAGTTGAAACACTCTAAAAGGAACATGATGCTCTCACTCATCCACTTGATACCTTCAACTAAATCAAACCTAGATTTCTCTATCAGACAACTAGTAGATGAGAGAGTTCCTTCTATAGTGATTTCACCTCCTTCATTGTTCTTCATCATATTCGAAACCTTGAGTGAAAGGGTGCCATGCCCACACATAGCAAGTGAAGTACTCAATCATAGTGAGTAAGACAGTGGCAACCAAACCCGAAGGAGAGAAAGAGATCCAGGCTCAGATCTTAATAATACTCTGCGACAAAAAAGAACAACAGTTAGAGATCTGAGCGAAAGGAATCATTATATTCTGCTACAACCGATGTAAGGTTTTCTTAAACCCTTATATGTTTAATTTCATTGTTTTAGAAATATTCATATTTAGGATGTTAATCAACACAGTTGTTAGTAAATCTAGATCCTGGTAAAATATTTCCAGCAGAAGTAAGGTTTATAAGCTTACCTGAATGTTTAAAAATGAAAGATGATTTCCTATAGAGGGGGATTGAGTTTAAATTTATTTCATGGTAGGATATTGGACCATGTAATGTATTGTTAAGAGAATGAGGTACATTATTACCTGTTAAAGAATTGATTATCTCCTGTAAGTGAGGTCAATTTCTCTAGTGAATATAGAGAGTAAAATATATGTATGGGTTTTCTTATTAGACGACCAAAAATGTTGGGTTACTTTATTAAGTAACATTGAGAATGATAGAGCTATTACTCTCTGAACTCATTGTAGGATTAATGCGATTGTCTCAGCAGACAACAAAGGATATTTGGTTACTTTATCAAGTGACAAGTGAATATTAGTTATCTTATTAGATAACTAAGTTGATTGTTTTATTAATCAATAACTTTTATAAGTGAATATCACATGTGAGAAATGATCATCTTTTGTAAGAATGATCTTTGACTTGATTATTATTAGTTGGGAAATCGGGAAGTGGATACCTTGAGTTTACTATTGATACTTAGTATGTGTATTATTGTTCTTATAGTGTACTTTAAGTTGAACAACTCCATAGTGAGAATTCTAGTGTTGATAAAATCTGAACTTAAAGACTTGACCATTACAGATAAAGATTTGCAACAAGGAATTATAAGTAAAGTCTTCAATAGTTGAAGCAGAGATTGATTACTCTGTTAGTGCTTTATTAGCTAGAGATTTTGATACTAGAAAACAAGATTAGATGGAGTTTTAAAGAAATTCAAGAAAGCCATCGCTTGTGTGTCTAAGTAATTGGAAAGCTAATAGTTGAAACAAATTTTGTTGTTAATGGCAAAAAGTATGATCAAAGTTAGAAAAGAGTCTAGGATTAGAAGGATTCATCAACATTACTTAATAATCAAGTTATTATAATGGATCAAGATGATACAGCAAAGTAAATGATCATTGAAAGATAATGACTGAAACTGGATTCTAGTTGATAAAGAAAGGAAAAGAGGAAATACATTTAGGAATGACAAAGATGTATTTATTCTTTCCGGTAACCCACCATGACCTTACTTTGAAGTTAAGAGTACTTAACTTAGACTAATCTCAAGATGGGGGACCTCCCTAGAAATATTTCTTGGGAAGCGTGTGAGTATGAACAAAGTACGCTAGAAAGATTTGTATTAGAATGCAAAGCCAGCAGTCATTCCAGGAATTAATTAAGAGTAAAGAACTAATGTGTAAAGATCAAAGAGGCGTTGAAACCAGGATGTATTAGTAACTGGAAATGAGGAATAATATGATGAGATACATGTTCGAATGATTAGGTTGTCAGTAAGCAAATTAGTACAGTAACGATTAGTGAAATTTGTATCAGCATTGTGAGATTTTTGAATGAAAATGTAAAGGTAAAAACCATGGACTGTGTAGTGGGATTTTCAAATACTACGGTAAGTTATGATCTGATCCAAGTAATAGTGGTTAAATAAACTGATTCAACACACTGTTTGACAATGCAGAAGACATATACAGTAAATCAACATGAAGAAGACAGTTTGACTTCATAGAGTTTCAAACTTGACAATTCTGATTGTGATCCTAAGATTTGATAAAATTTATCAAGAATAAAATGGGTATAAATTGAATTTTAGTATAACTTTTCATCCTCAAATGAACAAATGAGAGGATTTTGCATAATGGAAAATAAGTCGTGGATATGTGTGATAGATGGCAGAGATTAAAGAATAATTTGATTGGACACTCTAGAGAATATGGTACGAGGGAAAATATCGATCACCTATTCACTGAAATGAAGCTGGTGAGAAAAGATTACATTGGACCAAAAGGGTCCAGGGAACTTATGAGGCCATTGGGAGAATTTGAGCTCGTGTGCTCACCCGTGAAAATAAAAAAAGCTTGCTGGTTTGAAGCACAGAGATAATGGAATTCTAGGTAAAGACTTTATGATGCTCCGAAGGGAGTTCAAAAATTTTGAAAAAAAAGAGAGATTAGTCAGGACAATGATAGAGCATGTTGGGGAAGTGCGTGTCAAACTTGACACATTATTTGAGTATAGAATATAACACGAATTTGATATGAGAGGATCCACCTATCCTTATGCTAGATAAGAAGGAATAAAGGTACGGAACCAGATAAATTTGTTGGTTAAAACAATGTGATGTAACAACAAGGTTAAGAAGGCCACTTTTGAGTTAGAGTCCAGGTGCGGGAGCTGTGTTACGAATTAACCAGAATAAATTTCAAGGACGAGATTTCTATAAGGAGGGGATAATTGTAATATCCTAAAAATATAACTATGATTAATTAGGGAATGTTTTATAAAATATGGAGTAATATGTGTGTTAAGGGTATAATGGGTAATATTATGATCTTACTAATCTAATTATATGTGGAAATTAGGGAATTTATTCATAAGTGATTCAATAAGCGTAATTTATTAATTATGAAAATTTTATTAGAATATGTGGGTAATAGACATGCTATTTATGAAATAAAAATATTTTTAAGTTCGGAAACCATGGAGACCCGATTGGTGGCCCAACGATATTAGTATGTGATATTGATGATACTAGGAAGTTTAGTTAATTTTGAGAGTGTCGAGGTATTTTGGGGTAATTGGTTATGACCAAATTACCCCTAGGGTTAAAGTTTGTTTGGTTTGTAAGTAAGGGGCATTTTGGTCTTATGCCAAGGTTAGTTAAGGATTTCTTATGTTATCTATCTTCCAATAGATAAGTTAGAAAGTAATAGAATACCTAGGATAAGTTAAATCGATGTGTAGATAGAGGTTAGACTTAGTCAAACTAAGAAATTCAAAAAAAAATATCAAACTTCCCTCTCTCTTGCTTTCTCTCTTGGTTCGACCTTGAAGAAATACCAATGAACCAGCAATTTTAGAGCAAAATTTATCTTCTTTTAGCCATGATTAACTCTTGGAGTTAGAGTTAAACTGTTGGGAATGGTAAGGTAATCTTCTTCTAGTTCTCTTTGTTTTTCTCAATGGAAAGTTTGGTTTAAGTTGGAGATTTCATGGCTGGGATGTTGTGTGTTCGATAGGATTTAGAATGTTATCCTAGGTTTTTGTTGAAGGTGGTTTGGTTGCTTTTTAGTGAGTTTTCTAGCTAGTTGGTTAGAGAACCAAGCTTGAGTTCTGAACTCAAAGCTTGGGTATTAATTGTGAATTTTGATTTGTGATTCGATTTTGATTTCTGTTAATTGGAGAATGTTATTTTGATGTTAAGTAATTGTTTTGTGAAGTTTGGTAGCATTTGAGATTGATTGGACCAAGTTTTAGGACTTAGAAAACTTGAGTTTTTTGAGGCCCTACTGTTGTGAATTAAAATTATGGATGGTACAAGGCCACCCAAACCGAAATTTCGTTTGGCAGTAGTTGGGAAAAGCTAATTTTTGTATTTTGGCCATAACTTTCCACTCGGTTGTCTGTTTTAGATGTTCTATATGCTGTTTTGAAACTTGGGAAGAGCTCTAAAGTATGATACATAAATTAAAGCCAAAATATATATTTTATTTTAGGTTATTTTCACCAAGACGTTTGGTAGAAAACTTTAGATTTTTTTTATGCGGGTATTACGTAGTGTTTTGGAATAGACACTTATCGATTTACCATTGTTGTGACATAGGGTCAGGATTTTGGGGCATTTCTCCACTTGGGTTGGCCGGCATGCATGAATCTGGATTAAAGGTAAGAAAATAATATTTGTACTATATAACATGTCATGTTAAGATACGATTATTATCATTTGTGAATCGATTGTTATCAAGATTAAGATACAATTATTACAGTTATGTGATGAAAAGGTTATCTTATTAGGCAATGATGAAAAGGTTGTCTTATTAGGCAATGATAAAAAGGTTTTCTTATTAGGCATTGATGATAAGGTTGTCTTTTTAGGAAATGATATTTGGATACTGAAAGATTAGGTATCAAATATCATGACTATAAACTGAAACTATTGTTAGGTTTCTCTTATCAGGGATACTAGTGGCTACGTATCTGGGTTGTCTGGTTTGACAATGACAGTAACATTCAGATATCAGTGATATGTGTCAAGGTTCTCTTATTAGACAACGATGATGATAGTGAGATATCAGAAATATGTATTAGGGTTGTCTTATTAGACAACGATTGTGATGTTTGGATATTAGTGATGAGTATCAAAGTTGTCTTATTAAACAATAATAGAGATTTTGGGATGCCCGTTTAGGCATCAGAGTTGTTTTGTTACACAACAATGAAAAAAGGTTACTTGGTATGGATTGTATTATTTAATAAGTAAATTATTATTGAATGTTTTTATATTGATTTTTATTTATGACTGAACATCTCTATTGATTTGGATTTAATTACGTCTGTAATGTGTGATTATTTGACCCTTCTTATTGAGTTTAATTGTTGATACCTGTGTAAGGAGTTATGATGTTGTATTACTAGCCTATTCCAACTTCCCATGAGATCAATTTTCTATGTGATCTAAAAAAGGAGTGCCACTGATAAAGAAAAAGGCTTCTATCATCTCCACTAGTTTAGTATATACATCGATAACATCACTAAGAGAAATTTTTTTTTTTATCATAAAGAGTACTTTTATACTCCCATCATCCTTTCAAGGCATGTTACCTTTCAAAAGGTTGGCCCTTTCAAAAGACTTTCTCCACTTATTGCATGAAGTAGAGAGTAGGGTCCATGTTGAATGATATTGATTCATGGGAGAAAGACAGGAAGATGTTGTTTACTAGTGACAACCACCATCATGTTTGGCAGATAGCAACTTCTCAACGAGTATATGTTGATGCTAGATTTGTTTATGACTCTTGAACAATGCCCCTAGAATATGAATAAAGTGGACAGAGTGGTACCGTCATTGGGTCTAAAGTGATGTCAAAAGACGATGGTCCTCCTTGTAATGACCCAGATTATTTGAGGAGAATATATGTCTCTTGACCGAAGTGGTGATGGAGTTGGTTCTGGAGATAAAGTCAAAATAGAACCCTTGGGTCACTCTGAAGCTTGTGTGCCTGAGGAAGTTAGGGAATTAGCAGGTCGTTGATGCACCACTGATAAAAGCCATCATTAACTTGATTGTTCATCTTGTTTTCTGTATTTTTCTTACATACTAACCACTCATTGTTTTTTCTTGCAAATAAGACTAGTTTTCTCACTTCCATGACCACCTACTCCAAACAAAAAAAGCCTCCAACCAGGATTAACGAACCTCTTGGTCAAGAGGTTGTGCAAGCCATATATGTCACTTCTTATGTTCCCTTGAAGAAGTCTAAGAGGAAAAACAAAGTTATTGTGACTGAAGCTTCTTTCCCAGTAAGGGATCCACGTATAAGGAAGGAGAAGGTTATTGAAATCGATGACAAGCCTTCTACTTCCCTGGAGGTCATTTATTTAGAAGACATTGATGTGATCGACCTGAGCTCCCACGAGTTAAAGCTTATGGCCAACTTGCGTGTGCAAGGCACAATGTTGTTGCCATTTGGAGAGACTCTGATTACTTCCAAGGCAGAGAGCAAACCTTTGGGGAAGTTGGTGTCTACCAAGCCTCCTCATGTTATTGCACATTGTTGGGTTTTGTGCCCTAAATAAAACTCATTTCAATATAATCAGATTTACTAATTAATAAAAGATTAGAAATCATTTTATGTTGCATGGTTCACATGATTATATATGTTTAATGTATAAACTCTATTAAGTCCAAAACATATATTTATTCATGATTATAGTGTTGTTAACACAGTGGAATATAATCATGATTACATATTTAAAAAAGTATAAGTCCCATGATTTGTCAGTAAACTCGATTTAGACTGACATTGTAATCAGCAATAAGGTATACTTACACCTTGGATAAGTGCTATGTCCTTTCTAGGGCATTGGCAAAGTATGTCTGTATCGGATGTATCGAGTATACATCGAATTAGACCGATATTGAACTTGGATAAGATATCATAAACTTACTGTTATATCTTTCTAAGTCAATATCACTGGTTGATCTTAGGTCTATATATTTAATCTTGAGATGGTTAGGTTTGATCTTAATTGTATTATTTATGTTCTTAGAGTTGTTCGTTAAAGCTCGTACGACTGAACACTTATGTTATAGTGAGATTTCTCTCACCTAGAAACTCGAGACCAGACTCCTATTTAAAGGACACGTGTATTCAGATTTCCAATGAAAGCTGAAATGTCCATGAGAGACTTCTCAAAGTTTAGACCTCGCCCAGGATAAAACCTGCGAGAACGACCTAAGTCGGATCGCATAACCATAATTCGCATTATGCAGGGTGGATCCAACTCGCATGTGTCAGGACATATGCGAGTATCCTCTCTATACTTCTGCGAAAGCATAGAGACCAACTCTCTACAATGCGATTTGGTCCCAACGACCCAATAGCCTTGATAAACCGATATAGACTCGCATGTCTAGGTTCTACCAGCTCGACATGCGATGTCTACAAGAGGCGATTATCTAAGGGCGCAGACGTTCCAAACGTACTGATGACCCTGCGAGCTCAACAACGGAACATGAACAGTCAACTCGCAGATGCGGAAGACGCATACGTTGATGAACTTGATAACTGCCATTCATTTATTAATGTTAACGTTGCTTAATTTTATTATTGCAATTCAATGTGTAAATAATGGATGAACAATGAATGTAATCCTTGTGTAACCGATTGGACACCTGCTTTGTATATAAAGAGGTGATCCACCATGAAATGGCACCTACGAATCCTTTGCTACAGTGGACTAAGCAGATCACAATCTGACTGAACCACTATAATTCTCTGTCTTATTGCTATTTTCCAGTTTTGTTGATTGTTTTCCCATTCCCAGTCGAGTACTCGCCGTTCTAGGTTGAATACTCGCACTTGTCGGTTCTCTTAAAATTCTCTTTCATATTAGTAAAATAATATAATTTGGTGTTGGGAAATTCACTCGACAACATTTGGCGCCGTCTGTGGGAAACGACTAAAAGATTTCATTCATTTCAAAGAACAATAATCATCATGGCTGGAAATTGATAACTCTAAGATTTAGAGTTATTTTCATATCTTTAAGCTTGAATTTAATGTGAATTGTGGAGCAATTAATGTTTATATTGTGTAATTGTGTCTAGTTTGTTGTGTCTTTGTAATAAATGGAAGTGTGTGTGTTAGTAAGTGTTAAATAGACTTATGTTATTGTTTTTATGTGTATTAAGCAGAAAAAATACAAGAATAGGTATTTGAAAATGTTTGGGACAAGGAGAAAAAGGAGCAGGAAAATGATTATTGCTGACTGGCATTGCTGTAGCAATCATCGCGTAGCAATTTGTCAGCCCAGTAAGTTTATTTTGGCAGATAGTCCAGCTGGCTTTAATGAAAAGAAAAACGAGCTGAGGTGGCAGAATTTGGCTATTGACTCAACAAACATGTGGAAAATGAAGGACAAGTGGGTGATGATTGGGTTTTCCAATTAGGGTAAACTTTGGTACCCTAATTGGGGGGCAAAAAGGAAAAGAAGAGAATAGAAGAGGAGGCTGGCTGCACTTGAATAAGGGTACGAAAAACTTACAGCAGAAAAAAAAAGTTTCTAAGTAAAAAGAAGGAAGAGAGTACAAAGAAGAAGAAGATTGAGAAGAAGGAGAAGAAGGCAACATTCAAAGAAGGATTTGAGCTCAACACTCATCTCTCTTGCTCTCCACTTCGTTTTGTATCATTTTCTTCTCTTTAAGCTTTTCTTTAACTTCATGAACAATACATTTTCTGGTTTTGAGTTTCTAATTTCAGCTATGAACTAAACTTTTTGAGATTTGGGTGGTTATAAACCCTTGTATGGACTAGTGTTTTGGCTTTGCAATGATGAAGTAATCTTGTCTTTGTTCAATTAGATGTGATGAAATGTTGAATGAATGTTAATTCTTGGCCATTTTTAACATTTAGCAAGCTAGATCTTACTTGGAAAAGCAAGACCTAGTTGAACTCCTCTAATTGATGCATGATTTTTACCTTTTCTTTTAGGTATTAATTAGTAGTGAAATAGGAATATTTTGCTACCATGTATAACTAAGGATTTGATGTTTTATTGGGCTATTTGTGATCTAAACTGATGTAGGAATGCATTGTGAGATTATGAATGGTTATTCGCAAGTTTTGGAAAAAGCTTGCTGGTTTTTGTTGAAATTTGTTAACTCTGCCAGGATTGCTGATTCATTGCTGGGTCATTGCTGTATCAACTGGGACATACAAGTGGAAATTAATCACCCAAGTCTAATTTCCAAATCTGAAATTACCACCATTTTAATCACTTTTAGTTTCTTATTTTTAGTTTATTTAGTTTAAAAAATTAGTTCTCAAGTTTAGATTCAAGGCTATAAATTTTTCTTGTGAATTGATGTGTGATTTTATTTTATTTTTATTTGAAATTCTTGGAATTACTTTTAGTTGATTTAACATTATTTAGTAAAAAGTCGCTGTGGAGACGAACTTTGATTACTTATCATTGTATTACTTGTTTGTGATTGTGTACACTTGCGCAATTATAAAGCAATATAATTTTCACAACAAGTTTTTGGCGCCGTTGCCGGGGACTTTAAGTCTAAATTTTGTTTTATCAACTAATTGACATTCTAAGAATTTTTGTGCTTTTAATCTTGTTGGTTTGTCTTTGAAATCTCAGGTATCTGTAGTGTATGAACCAACAAGAGGACTTTGAACTTGCTCCTATTGATCCCGAGATTGAACGCACATTCCGAAGAAGGAGAAGGGTCCAAAAGGCTAAGGGCCGAGACATCATGGCTGAGAATTTTGATGATGATGGGGTTGCTCCACAAATTGTTAATCCCATCATATTGGCAGATGATCGAGCGAGGGCTATAAGGGAGTATGCAGCCCCCATGTTTAATGAGCTCAATCCAGGCATTGTGAGGCCTGAAATACAAGCACCGCAGTTTGAGCTCAAGCCAGTGATGTTTCAAATGCTCCAAACCGTGGGGCAATTCAGCGGGATGCCAACTGAAGATCCTCACCTCCATCTCCGTTCATTCTTGGAGGTGAGTGATTCTTTCAAGATCCAAGGAGTGAGTGAAGAGGTGTTAAGGTTGAAGCTATTCCCATTCTCACTACGAGACCGAGCTAGATCATGGCTCAACACTTTGCCGCCTGATTCTGTGACCAATTGGAATGACCTTGCTGAGAAGTTTCTGAGGAAATACTTTCCTCCTACTAGAAATGCAAAATTCAGAAGTGAGATCATGTCTTTTCAGCAACTTGAAGATGAGTCCACAAGTGATGCGTGGGAGAGGTTTAAGGAACTTTTGCGAAAGTGTCCACATCATGGCATTCCACATTGTATTCAGATGGAGACTTTTTATAATGGCTTGAATGCAGCTTCTCGAATGGTGTTAGATGCATCGGCCAATGGTGCTATTTTGTCGAAGTCTTACAATGAAGCATTTGAGATTTTGGAGACCATTGCAAGTAACAACTACCAATGGTCCAACACTAGAGCTCCAACAAGTAGAAAAGTGGCGGGAGTCCTTGAGGTGGATGCAATAACAGCTTTGACAGCTCAAATGGCTTCCATGACGAATGTTTTGAAGAATTTGAGTATTGGGAACGCTAAAAATATTCAACCGAAATGCTGCCATTCAAAGTGATGAAGTCTCATGTGTGTTTTGTGGAGAAGGGCATGTGTTTGAGAAGTGTCCATCTAATCCGGAGTCCGTTTGTTACATGGGAAATCAGAATTTTAACAGAAACAATGGGGCATTCTCAAACTCTTACAATCAATCTTGGAAGAATCATCCTAATTTGTCTTGGGGAGGTCAAGGAGCAAGCTCAAGTACCGCACCAGCCCAAGGAAGACAAGCATATCCACCGGGTTTTTCACAACAACCCCGACATTCACAACATGCTCAAAATGCCCAACCAAGTTCTTTGGAAAGTCTAATGCGGGATTATATGGCCAAAAATGATGCGGTGATACAAAGTCAAGCTGCCTCTCTTCGAAACTTAGAGTTGCAACTTGGACATTTGGCCAATGAATTGAAAGCTAGGCCGCAAGGTTCTTTGCCTAGTGACACGGAGAATCCAAGGAGGGATGGGAAGGAGCAATGCAAATCCATTCACTTGAGGAGTGGCAAGCATCTGAAAAATTCCGAGGAGGAAATAAAGGGTAGTGGGGAGCCCACTTCAATCCAAAACGACGAAAAATTGAGTAAAAAAACTGCCCAGAAAATTGCTGATACCAGACCAGTTGATACAGCATCGGGTCAGCAATCTGACAGTCAGCAATCCGCACCAGTATGTACTAAACCACCCCTTCCATTTCCTCAAAGATTTCGGAAACAGCAGCAAGATGGGCAATTCAAGAAGTTTTTAGATGTGTTGAAACAGCTCCATATCAATATTCCCTTGGTGGAAGCATTGGAGCAAATGCCGAACTATGTCAAGTTCTTAAAAGACATTTTGACGAAGAAAAGGA
Source organism: Cannabis sativa (assembly GCF_029168945.1). NCBI lineage: Eukaryota > Viridiplantae > Streptophyta > Magnoliopsida > Rosales > Cannabaceae > Cannabis > Cannabis sativa. The sequence goes on along the minus strand of NC_083609.1, from coordinate 26,165,859 downwards.
GGTTGGGGGAGTTTGAAACTGTAGCTCTTACCGAAGGATGCAGCGCCATGTTGAAAAGTAAGATTCCACCGAAGTTGAAGGATCCGGGTAGTTTTACAATCCCTTGTTCTATTGGGGGGCGGGATGTTGGAAGAGCTTTATGTGATTTGGGTGCAAGCATCAACCTCATGCCTATGTCGATCTTTAAGAAGTTGGGTATTGGTGAAGCACGTCCTACAACTGTTACATTACAACTTGCTGATAGGTCCATGGCCCATCCAGAAGGAAAAATAGAAGATGTTCTAGTACAGGTTGACAAGTTCATTTTTCCAGCTGATTTCATCATCCTAGACTATGAAGCTGATAGAGATGTGCCTATTATCTTGGGTCGACCATTCCTTGCTACCGGGAGAACTCTGATTGATGTGCAAAATGGGGAGCTCACAATGAGGGTGAATGATCAAAAAGTCACCTTTAATGTGTTCAATGCTATGAGATTTCCGGATGAGATAGAAGAGTGCTCCCGCATAAGTGTAATTGACTCGCTAGTGGCTGAAAAATTTCACAAGGAAGCTTGGAGGGATGAGAAATTTATAAGTTCTTTTGATGAGCTTGAAGACTTGAGTGAAGATGAAGACAACCAAGTTGCCTGGGTGGAGCCATTGCAACCTATTCCTAACTTCAAGAAGCCCTTTGAATCTTTGGAGTTGAAGGAAAGTAATTTTAAGCCTCCAAAACCCTCCATTCAAGAACCACCGAAGTTGGAGTTGAAACCCTTGCCAAGCCATCTGAAGTATGCCTATTTGGGGGAGAATGACACGCTACCAGTTATTATAGCATCAAACTTGGTAGTTGAAGATGAAGGTGCTTTGCTAGAGGTGTTGAAAAAGCATAAGAAAGCAATCGGGTGGACTATGGCGGACATAAGGGGTATTAGTCCAACGATTTGCACGCACAAGATACTTTTAGAAGCTGGTTGTAGTAATTCTGTTGAGCATCAGCGAAGATTGAATCCCGTCATGAAAGAAGTGGTGCGAAAAGAAGTGATCAAGTGGCTAGATTATGGTATTGTGTACCCAATTTCGGATAGCTCATGGGTTAGTCCTGTTCAATGTGTGCCCAAGAAAGGAGGAGTCACGGTGGTGGCTAATGCAAACAATGAGTTGATTCCTACTCGAACCGTGACCGGTTGGAGGGTGTGTATGGACTACCGGAAGCTAAACAATGCTACTCGGAAGGATCATTTCCCGCTGCCATTTATTGACCAAATGTTGGATCGTTTGGCGGGAAAAGAGTTTTATTGCTTTCTTGACGGATATTCGGGTTATAATCAGATTTCTATAGCACCGGAAGATCAAGAGAAAACCACCTTCACTTGTCCATATGGTACCTTTGCCTTTAGGAGGATGCCATTTGGATTGTGCAATGCTCCCGTGACTTTCCAAAGTTGTATGATGGCTATTTTCTCGGATATGGCTGAGAGTATTTTGGAGATATTCATGGATGACTTCTCTATCTACGGGGATTCATTTGGGGTGTGTTTGGAGAATTTGGAAAGAGTGTTAGCAAGATGTGAAGAAACCAACTTGGTGCTTAATTGGGAGAAATGCCACTTCATGGTTCAAGAGGGTATTGTGTTGGGTCACAAAGTGTCTAGCAAGGGGATAGAAGTTGACAAGGCAAAGCTAGAAGTGATTGAGAAGTTACCAGCCCCTACCACGGTGAAAGGTATTAGAAGCTCTCTTGGACACGCGGGTTTCTATAGGCGTTTCATTAAAGACTTTTCTAAGGTGTCCAAACCCTTGTGTAACTTGCTGGAACAAAATAGACCATTTGAGTTTACCGCTGAATGTAATGAAGCATTTTTGAAGTTGAAGACAGCTCTTGTTACGGCCCCCGTGATTGTAGCACCCGATTGGTCATTGCCCTTTGAACTCATGTGTGATGCAAGTGATTTTGCCGTTGGGGCTGTTCTTGGGCAGCGGAAGAATAAGATCTTTCATTCCATTTATTATGCAAGCAAAACTCTTGTTGATGCCCAAATTAACTACACCACTACTGAGAAAGAGTTGCTAGCGGTGGTTTTTGCCTTTGAGAAATTCAGATCGTATCTTGTGGGAACCAAGGTGGTTGTGTATACTGACCACTCGGCAATCAAGTATTTGATAACCAAGAAAGATTCTAAACCGAGGCTTATTCGTTGGGTTTTGTTGCTACAAGAGTTTGACTTGGAAATTCGAGACAGAAAAGGGACAGAAAACAAAGTGGCAGATCATCTCTCTAGGTTGGAAACTAACAATCACAGCAGCCACTTAGAGGGAGAATTACAAATTCAAGACTCATTCCCAGATGAGCAACTGCTAGTGGTAGAGCAAACACGGGTACCATGGTATGCAGACATTGTCAATTACTTAGTTGGAGGTGCCTATCCACCTGATTTTACCAAGCAGCAGCTCAAAAAGTTCCTTCATGATAGCAAGTTTTATTTTTGGGATGAGCCATACTTGTACAAGCAGTGCCCCGATCGTATTATGCGGAGATGTGTGCCAATGGGTGAAGTTAGAAGCATCTTGGAGCATTGTCATTCAGCTCCTTATGGTGGCCATTTTGGTGGACAACGCACGGCGGCCAAGGTTTTTCAATCCGGGTATTATTGGCCTTCTATTTTTAAAGATGCTCATGCTTTTGTTCAACAATGTGATCGCTGCCAGCGAGTTGGAAATATCTCCGCCAGGAATGAAATGCCTCTTAATTGTATCTTGGAGGTGGAGTTGTTTGACGTGTGGGGTATCGACTTTATGGGACCTTTCCCACAATCCTTTGGGAATCTCTACATTCTAGTGGCGGTGGATTATGTGTCAAAGTGGGTGGAGGCAATTGCTAGTCCCAAGAATGATGCTCGAGTGGTTATGAAGTTCCTTCATAAACATGTTTTTACAAGGTTTGGGACTCCTAGAGCTTTGATAAGTGATGAGGGAACACACTTTGTGAACAAAGTGTTGGCTGCCCTCTTGGCAAAATATAGTGTAAAACACAAAATTGCTACCGCCTATCACCCACAGACTAACGGGCAAGCTGAAATATCTAATCGGGAAATTAAAAGCATATTGGAGAAGGTTGTAAACCCCAACAGAAAAGATTGGTCCCAACGCCTCGATGATGCACTTTGGGCGTATAGGACAGCATATAAAACTCCTCTAGGCATGTCTCCATATCGCCTAGTTTATGGGAAAGCATGCCATCTTCCCGTGGAGTTAGAACACAAGGCGTTTTGGGCACTAAAACATCTCAATATGGATATTTCGGCGAGTGGAGAAGCAAGAAAGTTACAGCTGAACGAGTTGGATGAATTGCGTTTGTTTTCCTATGAGAATGCTAAATTGTATAAGGAGAAGACAAAGAGATGGCATGATGATAGAATCAAGGAAAGAGTTTTTGCAAAAGGACAAGAAGTGTTACTCTTTAATTCAAGGCTCAAACTCTTTCCTGGAAAATTAAAGTCCCGTTGGTCTGGCCCGTTTACTGTGCAAGAAGTGACTCCTTTTGGTGCGATTACAGTGAAAGATCAACAATCCGGGAGGGAATTTAAAGTGAACGGGCAGCGGTTGAAGCACTATTGGAGAGGCGAGGTCAACCGAGAGAAGACCTCGATTTCTTTGAAAGATGCTTGATCATTGTAATTTGGGGTGCCTAAAAAAAAAAAAAAAGAAAAGAAAAGCAAAAGAAAAAAAAAATATAAAAAAAAAAAAGAAATTATATCTATATATATTATAATTAGCTATAAATAATTGTCATGGTGAAATTGAAAATTTTCTTTTCTTTGTGCAGAGAATCAAGTGAAAAAGGCTATGGAATGAAGAAATTTTGATTTGGGCAAAAGCACTAAGTTTGGGGTGTCAGGTTGCTGTTCAGTTGCTATAGCAACAGCTTAGCAAGAAGTGTTTTGGTTTTAGGCTGATCAAATGAACTGGGGTTTGAAAAAATAAAGTGAATGGTCTGTCAGAAAAAACATGGGATTGTCATGTTGTTCATGATTCAATCATTGGATAGGTCTATTATTGTTCAGACAAATTATTTGAAGTTGTACTTTAGTGTTGAATTGAGTGAGCCCAAGTCATTTTTGGAGATACAAAGACCCCACTTCACATTATTTAAATCAGTTTTGGGCCAAATTCTTTGGTCAACTGGCCCCCAGCTAGTTTGACCAGCCCAATACCTTGGTCAGCCCACCCTCAACCCTACCTCATTCAAGATCATCTTCTTCATTTCTCTTTGACAGCCGAACCAGCCAAGATCATCTTTTTCCTTCACCCAACCCGCACCATCACTGCCCGAGCCTAGCCTCCAGTCACTCGACCCAGCCGAGCCACTTCCAAGTTCGAAACTTCGAACTGCACCACGACCTCACCATCACATCGCACCATCAGCACCACTTCGCCCACTTGACTGAGCCACAACCCACCAACCCACCAGAAACCAACCCGTGAACCCAACCTTCGAACCACCCCATCGCCCAGCTCCAAGCCTTTCGAACCACACCATCACACTGCCCGCACCTAGTTCCAGTCGCACTTTCCACCCAAATCTCGCACCAGTTTGACTTCAAGCTCGAACCAACAATACGACAACACGCCAAGCTCGCACCAGCCACTGCGCACCAAACCTCCATTCGACCCATCACCAGTGAACTTCACTTAAAGCACACGACTCGAGTCTCCTACACGCATCAGAATCACCACCACCTGCAACAACCGAACGATACATTGCACACAAACGACATCCCTGGTTTGTCAAGAGTGCTGTTTTTAACTTTTAATTTGTATTTGAACAAATTCCTGGCTGCCGAGTGAGTATTGGTGGATGTTTGTTTTGGATAAACTTGCATTTGGCTTTGCTGCAGTAGTTCAATTGGTGGTGTAGTGCTTTGATGTGAAAGTTGATATTTTGAAATGGTGTAGTTCAAAATTGAGGGTGTGGTTTGCAATCTTTCTGGAGTGACAGGATAAATTGTTGTGATTTTGAACCAGAGGTTGTTTGTTGTGATCATTTGGGTGTTATGGAGTTTGTTGTAGTGTTGGACAGATTGGTGGGTGCCATAAACTTGAATATTGATTTGGTGATTTAATTTGAAAGTTATTTTGGGTTGTAGTGCATAATTGGTAGCTGTAGTGGACTGCAAATATGTTGTGAATTGCATAATTGGAAGTTATTTTGTGATTTAAGTGTGGTAGCAGGGTAATAATTTTGGTTTGGGTGGTTTGAATGGAAATTTGGTGGAATTGTTGAAGATTCTTGGGTTGAGAAAAATTGGTGAATTTGAGAAAAAAAAAACTGTGATTGTGAACAGATTGATGCAGGGAAGAGGGTTCATTGGGTGCACAAGAGGTTAATTTGGTTACATTGATAGTTGACATTGGGGTTGTAATTTGGAACTTTTCGGTGTGACTTTGAATTTCTAATTGTCTCTGCCGTGGGTTTATGATGGTGATAATTAGTGAGATGGTGGTGAATTGGAATTTGTTGTAGTGTTGGGAATATTGCAAGTTGAACAGATTAGTGTTGGATAAGTTGGGCATTGAGTGAGTTGCACAGAGGAAGTTATCATGGCCAAGTATTACATGGAATGTGTGTAATGTGTCAAAACCTGACTTAGTGTGGTGTGATCAAAGAGAAGTGATTTTTTTGAACAAGATTGGGTTGGGGACAGTGAAGCACATTGTAAGAGTTCTTGTTGTGTTGAGGGGCAGCCGTGAGTAAGACAGCAAAGAAAAAAATTCATTGTGTTGGGATAGTGTGCAAGTGAAAAGAAAAGAAAATGCCCAAAGTTAAGAAGACCGCCAACAAGAATAAAAAGAAATCACTGCATGAAATTCCTAAGTTTCATTGCCCGGCAGCTGAGACAAAGTATCACGAGAAGGTGGACAATCGGGAATTTTATATGGAGCGTGGATTAGTAGCCGATATTGAGGATATCGATGAGTTGCCCGAATGGGTCAGTGCAACGATTCATAAGCGAGATTGGGGACTTTTTGTCCAACAAAGAGAGCAGGCGGTCATGGAAGTTGTCAAGGAATTTTACGCCAACTTCCTATCCCAAGAATGGCCCACTGTAGTGGTGGTGCGTGAAGTCCCAGTCTCATTTTCAGCTGCAGCAATCAACGACCTGTTTGGGTTAAACTCTGTCGAGTGCCAATACTCCGCGCAAAAAGGGCAGGTGAGCGACGAGACTGTGGGTGACATGATGCCGATGCTCGCTAAGCCAGGATCTGAATGGAGTTTTGATAATTATGGCAATCTTCGATTTCGGCCCACTGATTTGGAGCACGAGTTGAAATGTTGGTATACATTCGTGCAAACTGCTCTCTGCCCTACTTCACATGATTCGACCGTCAGCAGAGACCGCGCCTGGATGCTCTATTGCATTAAAATGGGCTGGGATGTTGACGTCGGGGTTGTCCTTGCCCAAGAGATTGCTTATTGTGCACACAGGGGGAAGGGGAAGTTATTCCTCCCTGCCACCATCACTGCTCTTTGCCGCAAGGCAGGTGTACCCATATGGAAGGAAGAAGGCGCCCTGAATCCTCGGGGGCCTATAAATTTTGGTCCACCTCGAGCCCCGAAAACAACGCCTACCCCAGCGACGTCCTCAGCCACGGAGCCTCCCGTAGATCGCTTCGCTCGCTTTGAGCAAGTGCAACAACAAATGTGTGGCCGATTGCACGCGATGTGGGATTATGAGCAGAAGCGTGACGCCGTCATGGAACGTGCATTCAAGAGGACTACGCCTCGTTTTGATCCCAAGTTCCCGGACTTCCCTCAGCATGTTCTAGACCCGTGGGGAGGCCCATCAGCGTCGAACACAGAGGAGCCCCACGAGGACTCCGAGTAGAGGGAGTTTTTCTCATACCTAAGCTATTTTTTTTTTTTTATGTTTTTCTGTGTTGTGTTGTTTGTTTCTTTTTAATTGTATTGTGCTAGTTGTGTGTTGTTTTTGTGCTTGGAACTTTTATTCTATGTTGTTTTTTTTGTGGTTGTTAGTTTGACATTGAGAGTTTTTCTGAGTTTTTCTGTGGCCTAGTGTTCTGCTCGATGATGATACTTTCCATCCATTCCATTATCGTTGCTGCCTAATTTTACTTGTTGCCTTATCATGCTGCATTGTTGGATATTATGGATGTTTCCCGTAGTCTCTCCTCATTAGTTTATACTTGTATTCATTCCACCATGCTTTGCCTTTCTCATACGATTATTTCACATGTAATGTTAGCATCTAGAATTGGTTAGTGCATCTCCTTAAAGCGAAATCCTAGTTAGATTTGTCCCTTAGAAATGATTTAGGCCTTCCTTGGACGTTTGAGCCTTTCTAACCCTCCCTATCAATCAATTTTTCCCTAGTCACCCAAGTTTGAGCCGTTAGCCTCGTTTTGTTGTGCAATCCGATCACACATATCACATCCATCTTATTTTGCATTTCCACATATGTCCTAACTTAATTGCTCACTTGTCAAGAGCCAAGTTTCACATTAAGTTTGGGGTGAGTGCGGTGAGTGTAACTTGTGGCGAGCTAATTCAAGATTATACTTTTAGCCACATTGGGGACAATGTTGGGTTGTAAGTTTGGGGTGGGGGAATTAGCTCACAAGGTATATTAGTATGCATTTTTAATAACTTTCTCTTGCTATACATATAAGTACAATATAGTACTAAATTCCTTTCTAGTTCAACAAAAAAAAAAACAAAAAAAAATCAGCAAAGAAAAAAAAAAGTATATATATATATTTGCAACTAAGTTTGGGGTGTTTCACCCATTTGAATTAAATAAAAAAAAAAAGAGAATAAACATAGCAAGAGAAGTTAATTTTAATATCAAGTACTTGTGAGTATTGAATTAGGGGAGTGAGTTAAAAAAAAAAATATATCATTAGGAAGAGGCTCGGTTTTTGACAAGTGAAGTGGTTAGGTGTTGAGCTAGCTAAAATACATCCTTTACCATACCCTTACCCAAGCCTAACATTACAAGCCTAATAAAGTCCTATTGATCAAGGGGATAAGTTTAGACTACATTAGTGGAGAGGAGTGCACTAATCCAACTTATGGAGCTTAAATGAAAAAAACAAAAAAAAAAAAGTTTAAGGTAATTGCAGAAAGTTCAAAGTTTAGATGGGATATACTTGTATAAATTGGTGATTAGGTAACTTTTGGGAAATATTAATGTTATCCAATGACAAAAACGTTAAAGGGGCAGCATATAAAGTTATGGCAAGCAATTTCATATTCCATTTAATTCCATTTTTTCTGAGAGCATCAATGTTCGCTAGGTCAACCGTAATTTCTATGAAATCTCTCATTTGTCTTGTATGTTGAGTTTTTGTGTAAAAATTTGTTGTTATGTTTTATTTTGTTTATTTTTTGTTGTCATTGCTCGAGGACGAGCAAGATTCTAAGTTTGGGGTGTTGATAACTCTAAGATTTAGAGTTATTTCATATCTTTAAGCTTGAATTTAATGTGAATTGTGGAGCAATTAATGTTTATATTGTGTAATTGTGTCTAGTTTGTTGTGTCTTTGTAATAAATGGAAGTGTGTGTGTGTGTTAGTAAGTGTTAAATAGACTTATGTTATTGTTTTTATGTGTATTAAGCAGAAAAAATACAAGAATAGGTATTTGAAAATGTTTGGGACAAGGAGAAAAAGGAGCAGGAAAATGATTATTGCTGACTGGCATTGCTGTAGCAATCATCGCGTAGCAATTTGTCAGCTCAGTAAGTTTATTTTGGCAGATAGTCCAGCTGGCTTTAATGAAAAGAAAAACGAGCTGAGGTGGCGGAATTTGGCTATTGACTCAACAAACATGTGGAAAATGAAGGACAAGTGGGTGATGATTGGGATTTCCAATTAGGGTAAACTTTGGTACCCTAATTGGGGGGCAAAAAGGAAAAGAAGAGAATAGAAGAGGAGGCTGGCTGCACTTGAATAAGGGTACGAAAAACTTACAGCAGAAAAAAAAAAGTTTCTAAGTAAAAAGAAGGAAGAGAGTACAAAGAAGAAGAAGATTGAGAAGAAGGAGAAGAAGGCAACATTCAAAGAAGGATTTGAGCTCAACACTCATCTCTCTTGCTCTCCACTTCGTTTTGTATCATTTTCTTCTCTTTAAGCTTTTCTTTAACTTCATGAACAATACATTTTCTGGTTTTGAGTTTCTAATTTCAGCTATGAACTAAACTTTTTGAGATTTGGGTGGTTATAAACCCTTGTATGGACTAGTGTTTTGGCTTTGCAATGATGAAGTAATCTTGTCTTTGTTCAATTAGATGTGATGAAATGTTGAATGAATGTTAATTCTTGGCCATTTTTAACATTTAGCAAGCTAGATCTTACTTGGAAAAGCAAGACCTAGTTGAACTCCTCTAATTGATGCATGATTTTTACCTTTTCTTTTAGGTATTAATTAGTAGTAAAATAGGAATATTTTGCTACCATGTATAACTAAGGATTTGATGTTTTATTGGGCTATTTGTGATCTAAACTGATGTAGGAATGCATTGTGAGATTATGAATGGTTATTCGCAAGTTTTGGAAAAAGCTTGCTGGTTTTTGTTGAAATTTGTTAACTCTGTCAGGATTGCTGATTCATTGCTGGGTCATTGCTGGGTCATTGTTGTATCAACTGGGACATACAAGTGGAAATTAATCACCCAAGTCTAATTTCCAAATCTGAAATTACCACCATTTTAATCACTTTTAGTTTCTTATTTTTAGTTTATTTAGTTTAAAAAATTAGTTCTCAAGTTTAGATTCAAGGCTATAAATTTTTCTTGTGAATTGATGTGTGATTTTATTTTATTTTTATTTGAAATTCTTGGAATTACTTTTAGTTGATTTAACATTATTTAGTAAAAAGTCCCTGTGGAGACGAACTTTGATTACTTATCATTGTATTACTTGTTTGTGATTGTGTACACTTGCGCAATTATAAAGCAATATAATTTTCACAAAAGAAATCACGCTAACGGAGCTAACAACGGGTCCATCAACATTGGAATGATGAATGTACCGCTATCTGGAGCTGGAGCGCCACCTGTGGACGTCATTAACGGTGGAGTAGGGAGAAGCAATATCAGACCTCTCAACCTATTCCCGGAAACGACTGACCCTCAAGTTGGGGACGCATCCACGCCACCAGCAACCATGCACTTTCCCCCCGTTACTCCGGCAGTTGTATCCAAGGGAATGATCCAGCTCACCACTGATCAATATGCTGCGATTCAGGATCAACTGCGGGCACTACAGGCCGAAGTAGACGGACAAAATCGAGCCCGACGCCCTCCTCGAGTTCCTGCTATTCGCACCGATAACCCTCAGGTAACAACTTCTAGACGTCATACTAACCGTGTACGCAGGGAACGAAGAATTAACCCTGAAGGTCTGGACCTGAACCATCCAATGTCAAGGGATCAATCCGCAAGGTTTCCAAACCAGAGTGCAAAAATCGATGAAGATCCTGAGCGCCGTAATCCTCGCAGCCGACCATCAAGAGACAACGACGCAGAATCAGCCTCTTCGTCGTCGCATGGTTGCACTCCAAGCAGGTACACAAGGTCCGGCTCTGTACAGACACAACAGGGAGGACGTTATCAGGTACACTGAGGTGATCTGCGTGATCATCTCAACGCAGTTTTCAGGGCACGCTCTCGCGGCGCACATGATACTGAGACACTCTGTGATCCCCATGCGGGCGATCAGGGTGCCAACACCTATAATAACCCGCCTACCGCGCCGATCGCGACCAATGGGATTAATGTCCCAGCAAATCTTGCCGCAGTAGTTGCGAGCCCCGCAGTTGCAGCGACCACGTCTCCTGCGACAGGAGGGATTGACCAAAGCATGCTTCTGCAGGCTTTGAAAATGCTCGAGCAGCAACGAAAGCCAATATATAAGTTGCATGGCACCTCGCCTTTTACTACAGAAGTGCGACAGGCTCAACTTCGAAAAGGGTTTCGTCTATCCGAGTCCCTCAAATATAAAGGTACTTCTAACCCGATAGACTATCTAGAAAAATTTAATACTATAATGGAAGTAGACCAGGTACCGCAGCTCGCAAAGTGCCGCATTCTTGCGGCAACACTCGAGGAAAATGCCCATGATTGGTTCACCCAATTACCTGAGGCATCGATATCGACGTGGGAAACCTTCGTCGACCTATTCCTCACACATTTCCATGCCACAATGACGTATAGGCCACCTTATACGACTTTGGCCAATATCAAACAAGAACCTGGTGAGTCTTTACAAGACTATTTCAAACGCTTTAACGCAGAAGTAACAAAGGTCGAGAAGGCCCCCGAGTCTTCGCTTGTTTGCATGTTGATAACAGGTATCTTGCCGAGGACCGACTTTTGGAAGGAACTACAAGCTCGAAGGCCCGAGTCCTTGGTGGAGTTTTTTGCCATGGCCGAACCTCACAAAAGAATCGAGAATTCTCTAGCGGAGTTAGAGAAAGGGAAGGACAAGCGCCGGTCACCCATACCGCGATCACGATCTCGCAGTCCACGAGGGAAAAACTCCAGGGGCCGAAGCTCGAGAAGACACAGCCCACGAAGACAGCGAAGTCCGAAGCTGGCCAAGTCTCCTCCAAAGAAGGAATCCTCGCCAAAAAGGAAAGGTGGACCTCGCTTCATCAATTATACTGAACTCGCAGTCCCTCGAAACCATATCTACGCAATTGAAGAAAGAAACGGAGTCTTTAAGAAGCCGCCCCCCATCAGGGGAAATCGCGACAGGAGGGACCCTAAAAAATTCTTTAAGTACCACAAGGACATTGGTCACACTACTTTAGAATGTTGGGTCTTGCAGGATGAAATCAAAGAGCTAATCCGGAGAGGGAAATTCGACAAGTACAAGAAGAGCGAGGAAAGTCGTCCCCAAGCGGATGACAAAGGAGAAAACCAGAATGCAAGTGGCTCCAGAACCCCTTGCAATATCCTGACTATAATTGGAGGACCTCACATCGCAGGGGACTCTCGCAAGTCACAAGAGCGATATGCCAGAGAAGCCAAGGAGAAGCCGCTCACCAATGTGAACAATCTTAGTGAGCGGCCCGAGAAGCTGTTTAAGAAGGAATGCGACGACATCACCTTTATGGAGAGTGATGCGAGATGGGTCCATCACCCGCATTCTGATGCACTGGTGATAGTCGCCAATATTGGTGGGGACAATGTCCATCGCATATTGGTTGACAATGGGAGTTCAGTGAATCTGCTGAATTTCCAAGCCTTCAAACAAATGGGGTTGCAGGAGAAGGATTTGCGACCTATGACATCGAGCGTTTATGGTTTTTCGGGAGATGTCATAGCAATTAAAGGAATGATCAAACTCCCAATCACTTTGGGAACTGCCCCAGTGACAGCCAAGTCAATGGCAGATTTCGCAGTAATCGACCAGTACTCAGCGTATAACGCCGTAATTGGTCGACCAATCCTGAAGGAGATGAAGATCATAACTTCGATCTATCATCTGACAATGAAGTTCCCTACTCCCGCTGGAGTAGGTTCGGTGCGGGGAGTCCAATCCGAATCACGAGAATGTTATAATGCAGCCGTTAAACTCGCAGAAAAAAGGACGGTAAATGTTATCTACCTTTTGGAGGCACCACCTCCTCGCCAGGAGATCCTCAGAATCGAGGAAGTGTCGCACATAGGCGAACCAGACTTGGATCCAAGAATCCTCGATCACACCGCCGCAGCCCAAGCCGCGGAAGACACAATTGAGGTACCTATAGATCTTGTAGATAATAACAAGGTTTTAAAAATTGGTTCTAAATTAAATTTACAGCTGCGAGAACAATTAACAACCTTTTTAAAGCAAAATCTTGATGTCTTTGCTTGGAAACATTCAGATATGGTCGGGATATCTCTGCAAGTCATGTGTCATCACTTAAACATTAACCCCGAAGTGCGAGGTGTCCGACAAAAGCGCCGTAAAATGGACCCCGCGAGGTACCAAGCGCTAAAAGAAGAAGTCGACCGCCTCCTTGCCTGCGGCTTTATACAGGAGTCGTTTTACCCCAACTAGTTAGCAAACCCCGTACTTGTGCCAAAGCCTAATGGCTCATGGCGCACATGTGTTGACTTTACAGATCTAAACAAAGCCTGTCCCAAAGACAGCTTTCCCCTTCCTAGCATTGACCAGCTTGTCGATGCCACTGCAGGTCATGAACTCTTGAGTTTCATGGATGCATACTCGGGATATAATCAAATCCCGATGTATGAACCAGACCAGGAGCATACCTCGTTCATTACTGATCGAGGATTACACTGTTACAAAGTAATGCCTTTTGGTTTAATAAACGCAGGTGCGACTTATCAAAGGCTAGTAAATATGATGTTCGCAGATCTCATTGGAAAGACCATGGAGGTATATGTTGACAATATGCTCGTAAAATCACAACATGCGAAGGATCATATTGCCCACTTACATGCCATGTTCGATATATTGCGACGATATAGGATGCGTTTAAATCCACTGAAATGCGTCTTTGGAGTTGGCTCTAGGAAATTCCTTGGTTTCATGGTTAATCAGCAAGGAATAGAAGCCAATCCTGCGAAGATCAGGGCATTGGTGGAAATGCCATCACCGACCAAGCCAAAGGAGGTTCAAAGCCTCACAGGTAAAGTCGCAGCTTTAAACCGCTTTATATCCAGATCTTCTGATAAGTGCAAGGAGTTTTTTCAGATTTTGAAAGGCAACAAAAAGTTCCATTGGAACAAAAAATGCGAGCAGGCCTTTCAAGCTTTAAAAACGCACTTGGGGCAGCCTATGATCTTGTCAAAGCCATTGTCCGGAGAAATCTTATCCATCTATTTGGTCGTCTCAGAATATGCGATTAGTTCGGTACTAATACGCGAGGACCAAGGACGCCAATACCCAGTGTATTACGTCAGTAAGCGATTACTGGATGCCGAGACGCGTTATCCCCAAATGGAGAAATTGGCTTTCGCCTTGGTAATATCCTCAAGAAAATTGCGACCTTATTTCCAGGCTCACAGCATTGAAGTTTTGACGAACTTCCCCTTAAGACAAGTTCTAGCGCAACCAGAAACATCGGGGAGATTGTTAAAATGGGCGATGGAGTTAAGTCAGTTCGACATCAAGTATAAACTGAGAACTGCGATCAAGAGGCAAGCCTTGGCAGATTTTATACTTGAATTCCCCAGCACCAAGGTGGCAGTCATAGAGGACAGAAGCGACATTGCTATAGCAAGCAGAGAGACATGGACATTGTACGTCGATGGAGCCTCAAATAGCGAAGGTTCTGGTAAGTGGGATCTTGTTAATCAGTCCCAATAATTTTAAGGTACACGCTGCTTTACGTTTTGAGTTTTCTGCATCTAACAATGAAGCCGAGTATGAGGCTTTAATCGCAGGATTGAAACTTGCCCTCGAGATGAAAGTCGAGTATCTTCAGGCTTTTAGCGAATCCCAAATCGTGGTATGCCAGGTGAATGGAGAATACCTAGTAAGAGGCGGGAGATTGGTTAAATACTTAGCCATTGTTCGCGAAATAATGCAGAAGTTCAAAAATATAGTCGTGTCTCGAGTACCACGTGCTCAAAATGCACACGCAGACGCATTGGCCCGTTTGGCCTCAACTAGAGAAGCCGAATTGCTCGATGTGATTCTGGTAGACATATTGGCTCACCCAATTATAAATCAAGAAGTGATCATGGAGATAGACACCGTTCAGGAGATTACCTGGATGACTCCTATCCTCGCATATCTAGAAAAGGGGCTCTTACCCGATGATAAAATAGAAGCACGAAAGTTGCGACAGCGAGCCGCCCGTTATGTAATATATGACCAAAGGTTATATCGCAGGAGTTTTAGTCAACCTCTTCTCAAATGTATCAGCGGAGAGGATTGTGGTTACATACTTCGTGAAGTACACGGGGGGATTTGTGGCAATCATACCGGAGGTAACTCCCTTGCGTTAAAAATCATGCGGCAAGGGTATTACTGGCCAACATTGCGACAAGATGCTCTCGCGTTTGCAAAGAAGTGTGACAGGTGTCAATGAATAGCCACTTATACCCACCAGCCTCCGAGTAACCTCCATTCTATCACAAGTCCATGGCCCTTTGCAATATGGGGAATTGATCTAATCGGCGAGTTACCCAAAGGAAAAGGTGGAGTCAAATATGCGGTAGTCGCAGTTGATTACTTCACGAAGTGGGCCGAAGCCAAAGCACTCGCAACCATCACAGCAACAAAATTGCGCGAGTTTGTCTATACCTCCATCATTTGTCGCTTTGGCATTCTGCATAAACTCATTTCAGACAATGGAAAACAGTTTGACTGCAAAGAGATGCGACAACTATGCGACGATTTGGGAATTAAAAAGGCTTTCTCCGCAGTTGCCTACCCGCAGAGTAATGGACAAACTGAAGCCATTAATAAAATAATCAAGCACACCATAAAAGGGAAACTAGAAGATCGCAAAGGAGCTTGGCCAGATGAGTTACTGCAAGTCCTATGGTCTTATAATACAACTCCTCGATCTACAACTGGCGAAACACCCTTCTCACTTTCTTATGGGTGCGAGGCCATGTTGCCAGTTGAGATTGGGGCAGGTTCCCTACGCAGAGATATTTTCAACATCTCGCAGAACAACAAGAAACAGCTATTCTGCCTTGATCTTTTGGAGGAAAAGCGTGACCAAGCGCACTTAAAAAATGCGGCTTACCAGCAGCGAACTGCAAGATACTTTAACTCCAAAGTGAAAGTAAAAGCCCTGCGAGCAGGAGACTTGGTCCTTAGAAGAGTAATGCCAAATACTAAAAACTCGTCGCATGGGGTCTTTGGGGATAATTGGGAAGGACCATACCTCATTGCAGAAAAAATTGGTGATGCCACATACCGACTCGCAACACTCGATGGAACTGCGATTCCACGAGCATGGAATGGCGAGAGTTTAAAATTATATTATCAATAGTACTCGCATTATTCGATTATGTTCACTCTTGTACTTATACTTAGATATTTTTCATGAAAAATCCTAAGTATAGGGGGGTATATATGCCCAAATGTACTATTGATTATATAAATGAAATTGATTCATCTAAATTTTCAAAATTTTATCAGACTTGTAAGTATTTCTACTTATTACACCAAGCTGTAATTAAAGTCGCGCATATATATATATAACGCGAGTACCCGTGTACTGCAAAAATGTTAAAGGATAATTATCCCCGCGAGGATATAAATTTGTCCAAAATAAAAGGAAATTTGTCTAAGTACAAAAGCGCGAGTACCCCTGTACCGTATATAAAGAAAAAGAGAGAAGTAAAATTAAAAAGCATAACATAGAGGAAAATTAGACATCTGGAGCAACAGGAGCAGTCTCATCCGCGACTTTGCTGATGACCTCGTTCTCGACTTCTTCAGCATCCGCACCCTCGACCTCATCAGGAAGGTTCCCTCCACCACCTTGGGTCTGAGTAGGCGACATGGCACGAAAAGCCTCGGCCATCTCAGCGGCTTCTGCTCCGAGGAGAGAGAAGTCAAAGTCTGGAACTTTGGAAAGAGTGGTGTAAATGTAATCAGACACTGCCTGATCATATTGTTTCTTCCCATTCTCTTTCTCAGCCTCCAAATCGCGAGTCATCTCCTCGATCGTCGCCCGCGAGTTCTTGACCTCGAGCTCCGCCTGCTCCTTAGCCTTGCTAAGTTCTTCAAGCTCCTTCTCCTTCCTAGCCGCTTCTTGCTTCAGCCTTTTTATGTTCTCCTGAAAGTGGGCATTTTGCCTCTTCAGCGAGTCGGCTTCCTTCGAAGGAGCGGCAGCAGCTTTTATGAACAGGGTCATCGACTGCGCGGCCAACTCAGCAGAGCGCGTAACAAGCTCCTCAGAAGGGATCTCGGCCAGGAACTTCTCCTGCATGGCTAAGAAGTCGCGAGCTCGAACAGGTGGATCGATTACGACCTTCTTCCCCTTGTCCTGTGCGGTCTTGGCCAGCTTCTTGGAAGAGTCTGTGGCAAGGGTAGCCATCGCATCGCTCTTCCTCTTTTGGGCGACAACGGGCGAGGTCGTCGTTGCTCCACCCTTCGGCTTGATCTTAAGGACAGGTGCGGACTTCAAAAAAGTCATATCTGCGAAGATAAATGAAAGATAAGTATAAATAAAACTCCATCTACTAGTTTATAACAAGAGATAAATTACCTGAGATTGGTCGAGAAGTTTGCTTGGAGAGGCGTTTGTCTATCCGCTCTTGTTGCCTCTCGGATGGTTCTTTGTATACTGGCTCCCTTTGAAGACTTGCGTTCTCAGGAATCAGCTGGTGTTCTCGCAACTTCGCAGTTGTACACAGTAATCGCCAGTCGCGATCTTGTACCGGAAGGCTCCCGAGGATTTCAGCTGTCTCTCTGCGAGTCGCGTCAAGTGCCGGTCGAACTGGTCTATCTGCGAGAGCGAGAAAGAGCGAGTAAGCAAAGGATCTCAAAAGTAATTCAGAAAATGTCTAAGTTAAAAAATCACGCGACATACTAGGTCTGCGATTAAAGTCAGTTCTAATCCCAGGGACTTTAAAGACATAAAACCACTTCGATTTCCAGTCCCCCATGTTCGATACCATTCCTTCTACTCCATTGATCTCAGAAGTCGCCCATTTGCTAAAACAGTAGAAGCCATTATGAAGACCTACGCTTTTTATGTCGTAGAAATAGCTGAACTCTTCTACTGAGGGGGCCCTATGAACATATTCCATGTACATCGCATAGAAGGCTAGGGCAGTGCGATAACTGTTTGGAGTTAGCTGAAAAGGTGATACATCGTATCGCCTGAGAATAGCTGCGATGAAGGGATGGAAGGGGACCGATACCCCACATCGGAGAATGGGTATTGAGACTACCACATCCTCTGTGGGAATAATCGCAGGGTTGGAAAACGGAAGATGCGCCCTCTGGGACGGTTTAGGTCGCTGAAACGCAAGTCGCAGTAAATTTAACCTCACAAAAGTAGTGAAATCTGATTTGGAAACCCTCGAAATCAAATCTTCACGCGCGAAGGGCTCATTCAGCTGAGTATCGTCGACCGAGTCTGTCCCGCTCCCTTCCGCCTCCTCTTCATCCTCGCCTGACTCGCGAATTGGGGTCGTCCAGTCATCATCCATCTCCTCAACCTCGACGTCAAGAGCATGCCTCGAGTGTATAAGGTAGTTGCGGGCCGACACCGTGGACTCGCTGTCTCGAATGTCGATGGTCCCAGGTTCGGCGAGTTCCTGCACCATCCTTTCGATGTCTGCAGAAGACATCGGGCCTAGCTCTATTGGTGCGGCCTCCTCTTCTGAAATCGAGGTTGGGAGAAAGCTGTCCTCCTCCTGGTCAACTTCACCATCGAATGCACGGCCTCCAGAGCCGAGCTGTTGGCTATCCGACAAGTCGCTCATCTGAAAGATAGAAGATCTTTTCAGCGTGATGGATGTGTGAAAAGCAAAATAAGTGATCTCACCCGCATTAAACTATAAAGTCGCACTTGATAGAATGATCAACATCCTTGCGAATACTGACCGCCCCATCAATATGTGAGCAGAGATAATGCTAAAAATATGAGTAAGTCACGCATCCTGGGCCAAGCGATATACCTCCAGAAACGGCTGGGAGAATCCCAGTGACTCAAGGGATATGCGTTTTCAAGCATGACCCTGAAGTTACTGGGGTACTCCCACCGTTCCGAGACTACCTATCAGCCAAGGAGTACGATCATTTGAGCATCATCACATATTGCAAATGGCTGGGTGTATCACAGTATCTCAAGGGGCATATAATCGCATATATGACCATTAGAATACTAAGACACACCCACCATTCGGAATAGCGATTGATACCCTCGCAATTCAACCCACAGCATATAAAAATCCTAAAAGATCTAGCCATCAATCAAAAGAAGGTAAATCTTGTCAATACGCGAGTATTCGAAGTGTTCATCTGAATATCCGCGAGTATTCGAGTTGTTCATCTGAATACCCGCGAGTATTCAAGACGTGAAATAGTGCCTATTCAAGTATATCGTATGCGGTTATGTCAATTTACAGGTCACATTCTATGAAATTACCCAGGTTTTTACCTAAAACACATAGCCTCATGCATATCACAAACATTCATCCTTACACAACCCTCATGCACACTAAAAACCCAGAAAATATAGTCCCCACTCAAACAGAAAACGAAGCATGGTGAAGATTCAAAAAACTAACCTTTTACTTTGATAAATCTGTTTCCACGAATTGCCCTTGACAGTAATGTAGAATCGAGAAGAATCCACGAATAAAGACGAAAATCTGAAGCAATTTACGAAGATTTTTCGTGCTGTTTTCTCTGAGAGTGAAAGAACAAGGAAGTTAAGGGAGTTGAAGGAAAGTGAGGGAAAATGGGGATTTTTGGTTCGAATCAGGGGGTTTAAATACCCAAATCCCTCATTCATTGGGATCATGACACGTGGCAGTGGAATGCCTAGAGTCGCCTAATCCAACGGCCAGGGATAACCACGCCTACACAGAAACCGAAGAGTTTTGTGACGTGGCACCATAAATGCAATAAAAATAATGATTATAGCCGTCATTTTTTGAAACCCTCGAAGGGACGACCAAAGGTCACCTCCTTGTGACAACCTTTCACCTGTCTCTCGAATATAGTTTCCCTTGTGACCGCACCTGTCACGTCGCGAAACTAGGGGCATGTGTTATAGTGAGATTTCTCTCACCTAGAAACTCGAGACCAGACTCCTATTTAAAGGACACGTGTATTCAGATTTCCAATGAAAGCTGAAATGTCCATGAGAGACTTCTCGAAGTTTAGACCTCGCCCAGGATAAAACCTGCGAGAACGACCTAAGTCGGATCGCATAACCATAATTCGCATTATGCAGGGTGGATCCAACTCGCATGTGTCAGGACATATGCGAGTATCCTCTCTATACTTCTGCGAAAGCATAGAGACCAACTCTCTACAATGCGATTTGGTCCCAACGACCCAATAGCCTTGATAAACCGATATAGACTCGCATGTCTAGGTTCTACCAGCTCGACATGCGATGTCTACAAGAGGCGATTATCTAAGGGCGCAGACGTTCCAGAAGTACTGATGACCCTGCGAGCTCAACAACGGAACATGAACAGTCAACTCGCAGATGCGGAAGACGCATACGTTGATGAACTTGATAACTGCCATTCATTTATTAATGTTAACGGTGCTTAATTTTATTATTGCAATTCAATGTGTAAATAATGGATGAACAATGAATGTAATCCTTGTGTAACCAATTGGACACCTGCTTTGTATATAAAGAGGTGATCCACCATGAAATGGCACCTACGAATCCTTTGCTACAGTGGACTAAGCAGATCACAATCTGACTGAACCACTATAATTCTCTGTCTTGTTGCTATTTTCCAGTTTTGTTGATTGTTTTCCCATTCCCAGTCGAGTACTCGCCGTTCTAGGTTGAATACTCGCACTTGTCGGTTCTCTTAAAATTCTCTTTCATATTAGTAAAACAATATAATTTGGTGTTGTGAAATTCACTCGACAACAACTTACATCTTGGGAACATGATAGTATAATTGAGTGGGAGAGCTAATCATCGATATAGAATATATAGCTTCTATAAGTATTTAGTAGTGAAACGATAATTTCCTTCGAGCTTGGCTCAATAGAGATAAATGATTAAGGCCTCATTTTAGTAATTATATTAGTTTACTGAAATATCATTTATAGGTGGTTAAGTGTTTTAAGGATAAAATACATTGAAGGGTAGAACGCTAAATTTGTCCCTATTCGATGTAGATCAACTATAAAGGATCTTTGACTATTTGGATTGTAACGATGGATAATTCACAATGTATCTATATCTTGATACATATAGAGCATTCTATATAATTCATAGTGTGATTCCGAATCTATAGTGGCACAAGGATGAATTATTAAGTTAGAGAATTTATTTTGTAAATTCTAGATCTGCTTATTGGAAGTTTGATTATATGGGCCCATGGTCCCCACATTAGTTGAGATAATACTGCTTGCACACTCAGTTTATTGGTTTTAATTAATCAATTATAATTCTAAAATTAGACTATGTCTTATTTATGACTTTTTACTAAGAAAGGGCTTTATTGTGAAGAAAAAAGCTTTTGGAGTTTATTTGTTAATTAAGAGACTTTGTTAAGTCTAATTAATAAATAAGATAAATGGCAATTTTATTTGATAATTAATTATAAGTATTAAATAAATATTTTTGACATTTATAGGATTAAAATTGAAAAATATGGTATTACTGAAAGAAGAATAAGTGGTTGAAATAAAGTTGAAAAATTGTAACTAGTGAGGCCCATTAGTATAGCCGGCCACGTAGTGTGATTTTTGCCCATTATTTTATTCTTTTTTAATCCATGTAATTAAATCTTAAACCCTAGTTGAAATACTATAAAAGGAACATGATGCTCTCATTTTACTCCAACTTACTTCAACCAAACTAAAGCTACTTTTCATTCTCTGACCACTACTAGATGAGAAACTCCTTTCTATAGTGATTTCACACCTTATTCATTGTTCTTCATCAATTCGAGTCATAGTGATAGTGTATCATGCCCACATAGCAAGTCAAGTACTCAATCATAGTGCAGAAGACAGTGGTAACCAACCCGAAGGAGAGAAAGAGATACAAGCTCATATCTTGTTATTATTATGCGAGAGAAAGGAACAAGGGCTAGATATATGAGCGGAAGGAGTCATATTATTTCGCTGCCATCAATATAAGGTTTTCTAAACTCTTATGTGTTTCATTTCATCGTATTATAAAATTTATATTTAGAGTGTTAATGAAACATACATTTTAGTAAATCTAGATCCTAGTAAAATAAATTTCAACACACATAAGGGTTTCAGTGACATCTTTGGGGTGGATATGTTATCTTGCATTCACTTTTCTTTTTTTTTCGAAGTCAATTTCTGACCTTACTTGTCACTTGAAATATGCTATGGAAAACAAGCAGAAGAAAGTCGTTGAACTTGCAAAGAAGTTGTCATCTTCTGAGCAAAAAACTTCTAATGCAGAGACCAGGTATACTGACTTGGAGAACATAGTCAATGAGCTTGAAACTAGCATCTCATATCTCCAAGGTGTATCAAATAATTCAAAGGACCGAGAAAAGAGCTTGACAAAAGAGCTTGCGGACGTGAAAAGAAAAATCTTTCAAAGTAGATAGTCCTTTTGCAAGTCCCTTGACGAAAAGACCTTGAGTGTTGTTGGACTGGAAGGTCAAGTTTGTCGCCTTGAGGGCCAAGTGGCTTCCCTAGAGGCAAAGGCATCATTTGATATCGTCCTTTACGAGGGCTACTATTTTGATGCCATGTACAAGTCTTGGTCGGCTAATGGTGGGGCTTCTGGCTTTAACTGTCAGCCTTTTCAAAGGACAAGATCGAGTACTTCTCGAGCCAATGTGAGCGGCGTGAAAATGATGAAGCTCTTCGCGATATCGATTTTGACTTGAATGGTGATGTTCCGAATGTCAGGGCTGTTACAAGGAATGAAGGCTACAACCCTGATCATTTAGACTTTGTTGTACTTGAAGATGCACCAAGAGAAAATGTAGCACAAATTGAGAAATCAGAAATCAATACATCGCAAATCAAGGAATTGATCATCTGCATTATGTGGGTAAAGTGGACCGAAAGAAATAAAGTACTCCATGACAGTAAGAGGCATGATGAGTCCTACTTATTTCATTTTGCTACATCAATGCCTACTACTGAAAGACCAATTGAAGGTATTTCTTGAAAGCCACCAGATCTTCATGGCTTTAAATTATGTATTAATGTAGTAGTGAATATGGAATCCAATGTTTTAGGTATAAGGTGTTGGATTAAAAAATCCTATGTGGGCACATATGTATAATGTATATGCTATTATAAAGTGTGATACAAAATTAAGTGACCAATTATGTTATGGGTATCAAAAGGGTATTAAATTGTCATAGAAATAATGTGTAGATACCATAAGTTAATTTATAATTTGTTGAGGGGGCAAATTATAAATACCCAAGAGTTATTCTAAGATGACTCTATAAATAGGTAGTGGTCCCCAAGAAACACAGGGTTTCTGTATTCCCTCCTTCCTCATCAGAGAAAATACTTTAGAAAATAGTGTATTCTTAGAAGATCAAAACCTTCTCTGCAATCTCCAACAATGGCTTTAGGTTAGTGCTTCCGCTAATATTTTATCATCTTCTTCTTCTTTAATTTAGCAAAGGCTTTATAGATTTATGATTTAGAGTTTTCTATATTAAAGCACTTTTAGGAATATGTTTAGATCTGTGATTTATATATTTCTTAAGTATTTTATAAACCCTAACAAGTGGTACCAGAGCCACTTTTGTTAAAATAATTGAAGATCTGGTGATTTTATTTATGAAATTTGGGAATTTTAAAAATTAAAATTTTGATCTACTTATATATATATAATTTGTGTATGGTGTGATTCTTGGTTCTGTCCATGAAATTATTGTATTAATTCGGATGATGAGATTCGTATTATTCATGAAGTTTCGGTTTCAGTATATATAATATCCCGTGTATATATATATATTGTTTTCGTTTTTCTTTTTTTTTCAAACCTCTGTTAATATACTAGGTGAATGTTACGTGGTGAGCCACGTATTGTTAGTTTTATTTAAGGTTTTAATTTTTCTTTGTTCGCCTAAAACCCCACTTCTCAAATCAAAACAATAATATCCAGAATAATCAATGTTCTCTTCTTTAAATAACACAAGAAATTTCTTAAAGCGGCTTATAGAGAGAAAGGAAAGGCATCCTTAATCCTCACACAAAACATAATTCATACACTTTCCCAATTTTCCCACAAGAGTAAAATAGTAATAGTAAAATAGTAATAAGTGATGTATATGGTTGTGAATTGAACTTTTTCACAAGCTGAACCCGTTCAAAAAACACCTGGATCAGCCCCAGTTCTTCTACTACACCACATTAATATCCCAATAACTATACACAGCAATCTAACCAAAAACTACAACCTTTGTTGTATGTAATAATAGTAATAGTATATTATACTAATGTACCCCATTGCAAAGACTATAAATAGCAGGATCTAGTTCTAGTACTACTGGTTTCCCATTCCCATTCCCATTTTAGTATATCATGGGATCACCATTATAATTATTATTATGAATTCTCTAATTACAAATGTTGTTGTTGGTCTGATCAAACTGCACCAAACTCTCTAACTCCCCACATGAGGCTGCTATAAGCCCTGAGAACAATGCTAAAGGCTTTCTTGGTCTTGACTTGAACTCCGGATGAAACTGAACTCTAACATATTATGGATGGTTCCTAAGCTCAACAATCTACCAACACAAACACACACACATATATATAGTTAATTGAAACTCATTCATTATAGTTATATCCATGATGAGATGAAACTAAGTTGTTAGTTACCTCCATTCTTCGACCTGTTATATCTTTTCCTGTAAAGCACAAGCCAGTAGCCACCCTTCTCAAGACGCCCAACCATTTCAGGATGAACCTACAAAACAAAACAAAACAAAACAATTCAATATAGCCATAAAACTTTAATTACTTACTTACTACTGTTTCTTAATTTGGTGCATACCTCATATCTGTGCAGGTGTCTCTCTCATCAATATAGATTTTATTCCTATATCTAATAATAAGGACCATAAAGCCATTAATTATTCATTATGAAGACACAACTACCTCATTTGCTATTGCTTTGAAATTATAGAAAGAAACACTTAGAGTTTAGCTGATTTGCAGTCCATAACTTGAAAATATGTTTTCTTGACCCAACACGCATTGTCCCACCCATGTGTGTTTTTGACCCCTGATATTATTCATTCAAAATCAAAAAGTGAAATGAAGAGATCAGATCAGATGATTTCAGCATTTAAGAAAAATGCTTTTAATAACTTCCATGCAGAGCATCAGAATTCTGGTTATGAATGATGAACATAATATTAGTAATAATGTAAACAAAAATACAAGTGAACATGTTTTAATTAGTCACCTTTTTAGCTGTTGCATCCTCTAAATCAGTGGTTGCAACCCAATCAACAAAAACCTTCTTCCGTAGGCCAACAGATATATTTCTTGTGTGTAAGGCAATTATTGCTAAAATGAACAAAAAAGATGATGCTAAAACATTGAAACAAACATTTGAAGGTTCAGAACTTGGAAGATGGCTTCATGAGCCTTCTGATCCTAATTTATGAGTAGAACAAAATAATACCATCATTTGAAGTTGCACAGGAAGTACATGGTACATAAGAAGAAATTAGAAAGAAAGAAAAAAAACCCACTAACCCTTAGGAGCAGAGGAATATGCCAAATGTTTGAAACGTCATACAGAAAATAGTCGCCCTTACCAAACAATATAGGTTCAAAGGCAGCCATTGTCTTGGAAGAAATTTCAGGATGATTTTGATCAGACGCTAAAACTTCCCCGGGATTCATTTGTCTCATCAATCCACAAGCTTCATAGCTTCTCATCCCAGGAGACATGATGTATTCAAGATCCTGCAAAATTGTTTTTTTTTTAAAAGCAAGTGAGATTTCATGTGGCTGATTAAAAAAATGTAGTGATAATCAATGCAGAACAGTTCATTTCAATGTCCATTTTAAACTACCATGACTGGGATGTCTGCATCAACTCCAAGTCCATGTAGAAAGGAATGCAATAACTTCCATGCTGATGGAGATCTTTGCCATCTATCGAGGAGTCAAAAGAGCTACCTTGATCCGATCGATCCAATTTTCTAGTATAATAAGAGGCGATGGAAAATAATTTTACCATCGACGATTCCAATGATAAAGCATTCGATTGATGGGGTTCAATGAATGATGGGGTTCGTTTCCATGAAGATAGTTTTGGATGGCTTGGTTGTTAGAGTTTTTTTAGGAGAGATTTTAGGGGTTTCAAAGGAAGATGGGATCTGATGGGTAATTTTGTTTATTAAATATGTTTATTTATTGTTTTATGGATAGGTAACTGACGTTAACTTTAACAGGATCAAAAAACTAAAAAATGCTAAACCAAGAATTGTCGTTAGATAGGCACTTTTAATATATAAAGATATCTATACGGTTTCAATTGTCTTGTTTAATTTTTTGGTTTCTTTTGTTTTACTCAACTATAATTGCAAAAAGATAGCATATATATACATATACGTTTGTAAGTTTATGACTCTATATAGATATGTGTTTTGAGATTGGTGATTAATCTTGAGTTTTGGCTTCAGCTTTTATCTATGATAAACATATACCAATTGCTAAATGCATTTACATACCCTAACCCATTAAAGCCCAACCCAGATATATACATATATTTTATTTTCCCTAAATTAATTATGTGTATGTCAGCATGGTATATATATGTTTTGATTAATGGGTTGATAGATTCAATGTATATATACATATATGTCTTGCTTTATTTTGCCATTATTTATTTTTTTTCTCTCTTTGTGTGATATATTTAGTTATCATATATATATGATAAATAATATGTATTTTAGTTTAAACAATTAAATTCAAATTTTGGTGTTGGTTTATGACTAATATTTTGAATAAATTAATTGAAACAATATGTCGCCAAAGTGACCTCTTTTGTGTAGATTAATTTATTTAAATATTAGGATGGTTGTGTGTTTGTAATTCATGCTTATATTGACTAGCCCAAAGGTAAGTGAATATTTTGCTAGATTTCAAACATACCTGTGGCAATAAATGTGTGACAATTATAAGGTATTTTGTGTGAGCAATACGTTAGTCCAAAGATTGACCTATTGTTTGACACAGTTTTATTGTCAATATTTGATTGCTACACCAAGAGTACCGCTTACAGTTAATATTACTGTCTAAAGACTTGATATTAATGTGTGTTTGGTATCGTGAGATGGGATTAACCAATTTTTAAATTTATTGTTTAATTATGCATATTAATGTGAGCCTGTTTTATTTGTTCTGTATTCAGCTAGTTCATCTTCTGCTGCCTCAATATCTGCTAATATTAATTCTATTCCTATGCTTAATGGGACCAATTTCAAGGATTGGAAAAGGAACCTACTTATAGTTCTGGGATGTATAGATTTAGATCATGCACTAAGGAATGAACAACCTGCACCTCTCACTAAGGAAAGTTCCCATGATGATAAAAGGGAATTTGAGAGGTGGGATCATTCAAATCGCATGAGTCTAATGATTATGAAACACAGCATTCTAGAAGCCTTTTGGGGCGTTGAATCCGAAGGGGTTGCTATGGTTAAGAATTTCCTTGAACAAATTGAGGAACGTTTTGCTAAAAACGATAAGGTTGAAATGACAACACTTCTTGGTTCTTTAATGAACATGAAGTATAAGGGTCAAGGAAATGTAAGGGAGTACAATATTATGGAAATGCATCATATTGTCTCAAGATTAAGGACACTTAAGATTGAGCTTTCGGATGATGTACTTGTACTCATGGTTTTGTTAACGCTTCCTCCACAGTTTAATCAATTTAAAATTAGTTATAACTGTCAAAAGGAGAAATGGACTCTCAACGAGCTCATGTCTCATTGTGTGCAAAAGGAAGAAAGGTTGAAAAAGGACAAAGTTGAAAGTGCTCACTTGGCCACTAACCCTAAGGTTAAGGGCAAGAAAAGAAAATTTGAGAATGAAGCTGCTAAGGGTCAAGTTCAAAAGAAACAACATCAGGATTCTAATGGTTGTTTCTTTTGTAATCAACCTGGACATGTGAAGAGAGATTGTGCCAAATATCACGCATGGCGTGTAAAGAAAGGTATTAATCTTGCTTTGGTCTGTTCTGAGGTTAATTTAGTTTCAGTACCTAAAAACACTTGGTGGATACATTCTGGTGCTACTACTCACATAAGTGTTTCTATGCAGGGTTGCCTGAGCTACCGAAAGCCAAGTGATGGTGAAAGATACATCTTTGTGGGCGATGGTCAATCGGTGGAAGTGGAAGCAATTGGGAATTTTAGATTGTTATTAGGAACTGTTTTTATTTGGATTTGAAAGCAACTTTTGTTGTGCCGTCTTTTAGACGGAATTTAGTTTCTGTTTCTTTGTTGGACAAATTTGGATATTGTTGTTCATTTGGAAACAATCAGTTTACTTTGTCTTTAAATTCAAATATTATTGGAACTGGTTATTTGAATACTTATGACAATCTTTATTTGGTAGAAACAATTGCATCCTATAATGAAACCTTGCATGTGGAATCACGAGGTAATAAACGCAAATTAAATAAAGAAAATTCAGCGTCATTATGGCATAAACGCTTAGGTCATATCTCAAGAGGTAGAATTGAGCGTCTTGTGTCTGATGACATTTAGAGTCTCTTGACTTTCACAGATTTCAATGTCTGTGTAGATTGTATCAAGGGAAAACAGACCAAAACTAAGAGATTAGGTGCCAATAGAGATTAGGTCCCTCTGGGGAGAAGCATTAAGACAGTAGCTTACATTCTGAATAGAGTACCAAGTAAAGCAGTTGCAAAAACACCTTATGAGCTTTGGACAGGTCGATAGCCTAGTCTAAAGTATTTCCAGATTTGGGGATGTCCAGCTGAGACAAGGCCTTATAGGCCACATGAAAATAAATTGGACTCCAAAACAGTTAGCAGCTACTTTATTGGTTATTCTGAGCGATCTAGGGACTATAAGTTTTATGATCCCACTGTCAGAAATATTTTTGAGACGGGAACTGCAACATTTTTTGAGGATGTTGAATTTGGGGGGAGAAATAAGGTTAGAGACATTGTTTTTTGAGGAGGAATTGAATTCAAACTCAGTTCCTACTATTATTTTAGACAATGTTCAGGCTTCCACACCTGTCATTGATCAAGAAATGAATTTGGAACCTCAACAAGACAATGTTGAACAACTCCCAAATCAAGATGAGGCTATTGTTCCAGAAGAACAAATTCAACACCCTCAAGAACAAGAGTCATTAAGGAGGTCCACAAGAGAGAGAAGAAATGCTATTTCAGATGATTATTTTGTATTTCTTCAAGAACATGATGATGAAATTGGAATGATGGAAGATGATCCAATCAGCTTGCATCAGGCCATGAAAACTTTTAACTCTCAAAAGTGGATTGATGCCATGAATGAAGAGAATAAGTCTATGCAAGACAATAAAGTTTGGGAAGTTGTCCCATTACCAGAAGGTGTAAAACCAATTGGTTGTAAGTGGATACTTAAAACCAAGAAGGATGAATATGGTAATGTGGTGAGATTTAAGGCACGTCTTATAGCAAAAGGCTATACTCAGAAACAAGGCATTGATTATACAGAGACTTTCTCTCCGGTTTCATCGAAAGACTCTTTAAGGATAATATTGGCACTTGTTGCTCATTTTGACCTTGAGTTACATCAGATGGATGTTAAAATAGCGTTTCTCAATGGTGACAATGATGAGACAATTTATATGGAGCAACCAGAAAACTTTGTGGTTGGTGACCCAAAGAATGGTTTGTAAATTAAAGAAATCCATCTATGGACTCAAGCAAGCTTCTCGTCAATGGTATCACAAGTTTCATCAAGTAGTTATCTCATTTGGTTTTGAGATGAATATTATTGATGATTGTGTATATCACAAGTTCAGTGGGAGTAAATACATATTTGTGGTTCTATATGTCGATGACATATTGCTTGCCACTAATGATATAGGCTTATTGCACGAAACCAAGAGATTTTTATCTAAGCAATTTGAGATGAAAGATCTTGGTGACGCCTCTTTTGTTTTAGGAATTAAAATACGTCGAGATCGTTCTCGGGGTATTCTTGGATTATCACAAAAGAGCTATATCGATAAAGTACTCAAAAGGTTTGGCATGCAAGATTGTAGACCAGGTGATACCCCTGTTGCTAAAGGAGACAAATCCAGTCTGTCAATGCCCTAAAAGCAGCCTTGAAATTCAGGAAATGTAAAAGATTCCCTATGCATCAGTTGTAGGGAGTCTAATGTATCTTTAGGTATGTACGCGTCCAGATATTGCGTACATTGTTGGGATGCTAGGCAGATATTTAAGCAACCCTGGTATGGACCATTGGATAGCAGCCAAGAAGGTTATGAGGTATCTTCAGAGAACAAAAGATTACATGCTCACATGCAGGAAGTTAGATCATTTGGAGGTCGTAGGGTATTCTGATTCTGATTTCGCTGGATGCCAAGACAGCAGAAGGTCTACATCAGGCTACATTTTCTTGTTAGCTGGAGGAGCTATATCCTGGAAAAATGTCAAACAGACACTTATAGCTTCTTCCACTATGGCAGCAGAATTTGTAGCGTGTTATGAGGCATCAAATCAGGAAATATGGCTGAGAAACTTTGTCACTAGGCTGCATATTTTGGAGAATGTTGAAAGACCACTTAAGATATTTGGTGACAATAAATCAACAGTGTTGTATTCCAACAACAATAGGAGCTCATCCAAGTCAAAGCATATTGACATAAAGTTCCTTGGTGTGAAAGAAAGAGTGCAGAGTGGACAGATATCCATAGAGCACATTGGGACATACTCCATGATAGCGGATCCGCTCACAAAAGGATTACCACCCAAGGTCTTGTTGGAATTAATTTTACCAGGATCTTAGATCTACTCACAAGTATGTTGATTTAACAACCTAAATATGAACTTCTAAAACCATAAACAAAACACATAAAAGTTAAGAATAACTTACAGTGATGGCAGCGGAATTAACTGTCTCCGTCCACTAAGATCTCTAACCCTTGATTCCTGTCTATAGCAGAGTATAATCAAGATCTGAGCCCGAATATCCTTCAGTTGGATGTGATCCTTCACAGTCTTCCAAACTATGATTGAGGTACTATATGCTGTGTGTGGGCACTTCTCTCTCACAAGGATTTCGAAATTCTCTCTTCTTTTCTCTCTTAATTTCGTGAGCTATGATGTATATCAAAGCATTCAAAAACTTGTTATGAGAAGAGAGAGGGGGCAGCTATATATAGGAAAAGGGAAGAGCTCAACTTTCCAAATAAGCAGTTTCCTCTTTTACTGTGTAATTGATTAACTGCCTTATTTAGTGTGATCCACCACTTTCCTATTATTGCTAGGCTTTGATTAGCAATTACATGGCAATTAAAATTGAAAATAATAATTGGGAAACATGCAAAGGGAGTGGCCGGCCATGGTGTGATATGCGCCTCACTTGGATTTTGCAGTTTCCTCAATTTTATCTCTATTTCTCCAAAAATGCCATTTTTCCGATTCTAACCATTTAAATGCCAAAACTAATTATTTAATAACTAAAATAGATTATTAAATAATATTGTCATTTAAAATAATTATTAATTAGACATACAAAGTTTCTTAATTAATAATTAAACCTAGAAACCCTTTTATTTACAATTTCATCCTTAAACAGTGAGAATTCACAAATTAGACATAGTCTAACTTTTATAATTATAATTGCTTAATCATGAATCAATTATAGAGTCTTACAAACAGTATAGTCTCAACTAGAATGGAGACCATGGATCTGTATTGCTGAGCTTCCAATAAGTTGAACCGATTTACCAAGTAAATCCCTAACTTATTAATTCCTTGTTGAATCCACTCTTAGAACTTAGAATTGCACTCTCAGACTTATATAGAGCATATTATATGTTTCACGATATCCATATGCTATCTCATTTAACCATTGTTATAATCTTAATGTGATTAAAAGATCCTCTATATAGATGATTTACATCGAGATGGGACAAATTTACCGTTTACACCCCTCAATGTATTTTGGCCCTTAAAACACTTAGCTACCTGTAAATGATGTTTAAGTGATCTAATATATAGTCACTGAAACAAGAGCTCATCAATTTACTTCTATTTAACTAAGCTCGAAGGGAATCATCACTTTACTTCTATACACCAGTAGAAGCTATAGATTCCATATTTATGTTCAGCACTCCCACTCAGTTATGCTATCATGTTCCCAAAATATACGTATCACCCTGACCCAAAAGTAGGCTTAACTAATAAATCAAAGAACATGAATAGCACTCCTGAGATTGAGCCTAAGCATATCAGGATTTAGATTCCCTTAAATCTAAGATCAACTTCTGATATTGACTTGGAAAGATACAACGGTAAGTTTATAATGTCTTATCTAAGTTCAATATCGGTCCAGTCCAATGTATACTCCATACATTCGAAACTAGTATACTTTACCAATGTCCTGGAAAGAACATAACACTTACTCCAAGTGTAAGTATACTTTATCGCTTATTATCACATCAGTGTAAATCCAAAACACTAATGAACAGGGACTAAGTCTTTTGAATCATATAATCACAATCACATTCTACTGTATTGACAATATTGTAATTGTGAATGACTATATGTTCTGGATTTAACTGATTTTGTGCTTATATTAAATATATATATTAAACCATAAACATGTAACATACATGTTAACATAAATCACTTCAAAATTCTATATTGATAACTAATCAGATTGTAATGGGTTTTATTTAGCGCACAAAACCCAACAAACTCCCACTTGCACTAACATAAAACAAGTTGTGCATTACAATCAATCTTTCGTCTCGATCCTCTGATCAAGTGTAGTATATTTGAATCCACCCATATATCTGAAACCAGGTTCATAAAACTTATGAAACCTCCTTAATTATATGCTTTACTCATCAAGGGATACTGAAATCCTTACTGCCCATTAAGTACATCTGAACAAACAGAAGACATATCTCTCAAATTTTAAAATTTGGTATTGAGATAATGCAGTGTAGAATTTTCTTCAGTAAAATAACTTTCTAGTAATTTCGAATTTACAAAGTTATATCTTCTCTGATGAAGCTTGAATTATTATAGATGGGTTTTTACACTCTTCTACAATGATTCCTCCACCCCCAGAGTAACCACCATCTCAAAATTCTTAATGAGTCGGTGTGGATATTAGGATCACTAGTGCATAGTTCCTTAATATCTAACATATAGGTCACTTTCATAAATCTTTCTTGATTGTCCCCTAATGTTCCCCATTTGATTACATCTCAGATGGCTCCCACTCAATAGTAGATGTCTGGTTAAATAACTTTTAACTTTTTACTATTATTTTGAGGGATATCTTGTTGTGACTTAATATCTTAGTCTGAAACTGTAAGCTTCTTTAAGACAACATCAACAACATAGCAGTCTAGTATTTGAAGTGTATAATACTTGCTAGAGATTAAGCAATCAAATCAAGATACCATAAAATGTTATGAGGATTAGAAATCTTGACTCAAGTCATTCGAATAGACTATGCAAGAATTCTTCTATCTTATTCTCATAATTCTGATAAGTTATTTCTATCCATGTGAATGGTTAGATTTGTTTTATCAGGGGTGTTCTTAAGTTCCTATCACAAATATCAACCAAACGAAGATGGGTAAAGAATTTTAATATTCTCCCACTCAACTAAGGTAGTGTGATACATTATCAAAGAACTTTTAATGGTATCATCAACTATTACAACAGTA
Organism: Cannabis sativa; assembly: GCF_029168945.1. Lineage (NCBI taxonomy): Eukaryota > Viridiplantae > Streptophyta > Magnoliopsida > Rosales > Cannabaceae > Cannabis > Cannabis sativa. The sequence continues at coordinate 26,132,302 of NC_083609.1, read as the reverse complement.
AATCTAAACTGGAACATATAATTAAGATCAAGGATTTATTCTGATAATAGTTAATTTATTATATTATTTTCATGTTTAAAATTATGTGTCACAAAGGGTTTTGTGGAATAAAGTCCACCCTTAAGTATATAGAGATTATGATCCACCCCTAAAGGTCGTAAAGATCATGATTCCCTAAGTGTGATAGAGGGTCTGTGGAGTTGAATATAATCCAGAGTTCATTAGATATAAAAGATCGTTGAACTGCATATTATTCTTAACTTTTCTCCACCCCTATCAGATCAAAAGATCTTTTTATTAAATAAATTCTCAATAATTGTTTTAGAATTAACAATTATTCATAAACATAGAAATAATTTCTAGTGTTTATGTAGTAATAACTCTGTAAGGAGTTTAAGTAACCATAAAATTTGTATCAATAATAAAAACACATACACATACAAACATAATAAATATAACAATTGGTAATCGATTTAGAAGTTAAAGTACTGAAGTTCAACTCATAGATTGCAATTAAAAATAAATTTTATTATAAACCAAAAAATTGTTTGCAATATTATGAGAACCAAACAGGGAATAAAATCCCAAACTTGAAATCCAAATTGTTTGAGAAATAAAACAATTAATTCAAAAAAAAAATTAAATGAGCTTCTTCTTTATCATAGACGACCTCCATCCACCATTCAGCTTTCTAATCCAACTCGCTAAGACAGCATCCGAGTTTAAGAAGCTTGAGCTATAAGAAGAAGAATAAACAAGGTTAGTAGTCCAAAATTAAAAATCCAAATGGATAATAATTCACTAAAACACATCAGTTTATAAAGAAATACCTTGTTTCTTTACAAGAAGCTTAGGACATTGGGATTTCCAATGGCCTTTCTCATTGCAGTAGAAATATTTTCCTTTTGGTGTATCACCAGAAGCTCCAGCCTTTTTGTTCTTAGCTACTTTCGCAGCTTGAGCTCGCTTCTTGGCATTTTTCCACTTCTTCTTATTATTGGATTTGGAAGTAGAAGCAACATGTGCCTCAGGATTACTCGTCTTATTACCATTTCCAGAATTCTGAGGTTTATTCCCTCTTTTCTTGGGACCTCCAATCAAATTTTCATATGTCTGAAGGTCATTGACTAAAGTATGAAAGTCTTGTTCCTTCTTATTCATGACATAATTTGATGTATAGGGCAGAAAATCTGGAGTCAGACTATTCAAGATGAGACTCACTTGAGTAGTCTGATCCATTTCAGCACCATGATTCTGGGCTTCTTGGAAATAACTAGCCATCTGGAGAAGGTGATCACGCACATTCTGATGGGGTTCCATCCGTGCGTTGATGAATTTCTTAGTCATGTCAAAGCGAGACTGGATAGATGCCATACCGAATAGCTCAGTTAACTGCGTCATGATTTCTGCAGCCGTGACAGTGTTAGCAAACCTTGTTTTCAAGGTATCAACCATGCTGGAAAGCATGAAGTAACGAGCTTTATTGTTAGCATTCTGCCAACGCTCGAACTTCTCTTTAACAGCTTTGGTTGCATTGTCACGTGGCTGCTCAGGAGACGGCTCAGTCAACACAAACAGGGTACTTTCACCTATGAGAGCAATATTAATGTTCTCTCTCCATTTTGGGAAGTTAGCTCCATTTAGCTTATTTTCAGTCAACAGTGACAACATGGGATTCGACATTGCAATTCAGGATACTACAAGATAATAAATAGATATCAATTATGGTTTAACACAAAATCTTATTTAGAAATTATTAGCACATAGCAAGTAGGAATGACTAGAGAAAACATAAAAAAATACAATCCTAAATAATTTCCAAGGTTTTCAACAAACTGATATCACTGTCCCGTTTAGGCGAGAGTCAAAGCTATCATCCATTGAATAGAGTTGTTAGCTCATCTAAAATGACAAACATTCTAGCAACCTTTTATTCGATCGAAAAGAGAATCCGACGTTGCCCCGTTTAGGCGAGAATCAAGGTCATTCCTATTTCATGAGCTTCCACCATTGTTTCATACGTTTGTAAGTCTTATACAGTCGCCACCATTAAGGTGATCAATACTAATATAAAAAACTTACAAATATACTTATCTTCAGAGATTAAACGGCGCTAACTTGCTAATGAACGTTCCTCCATTAGGGAGGATTACTCACTAAAATAATAGCTATGTAAAACCAACAATGGAGATCGAATATCTTAATAATAAAGCTCATTATTTAAAATGTATTTTCTTCTATTATTTATTTATTTTAAATCTAGTTATATTTATTAAATTTTAAATTTAGAATAAAACTCTAAATAAAATTTAATTTAATATTTGTAAAATAAAACTTAGATGGTTAACAAAATAAAATAAATTATTTCCATCTTAGTATTAATTTTCCAACAAATATTAAGAAAATTACTTAATTTAAGTTGTATTAATTTAAATTAATTTGCAACTCAAATTATAATTTTCTACAAATATATATATTGTATTTCCAAAAATATACAATTTTCGAAATACACTAAAATAAATCAAACTTTACTAGAAAAGATACTTCAAGCAAGAATACTATCTATCTAGATTTTCTTGACTAATTAGTTCAATTTCTAATAATATATTTTAGTTCCTTTATTTTAAATTAATCATTATATGAAAAAATCATTGATTTAAGTTGATTCAAAATTAATTAGAATAATTAATTTACAACTTTAATCTATCTTTCAAGATAAATTCAAAATCATCTTGCATAATCAAATGCAATTTCTAAAAAATGATTAATAAAATAAATAAAATATATTCTGAAAATTATTCAAATTTAAGTTGTTATAAAATACCCAACTTAAAATAATTTTCTATTTAATTAAATATCATGAAAATAACAATATTTAAGTATCATTATGAAAATCAACTTAGATATTTAATTTTCAATTTAATTAAATGTATTAAATTCAGGAAATAAATAATTAAGTGTAGAGATGGCTTAATTGTTCATTTCCAGTTTAATACTAGGAAAATATTCTTAACTTGAATTGTACCAAAATTAATTATTAAATAATTAATTTTACAATCATTGATATTTTCCTATATTAAAAATAATAATTAGTATAGAAATAACTATCTAGAAAATATCTCAATTTAACTAAGTATCTTTTCAAGATTTGGAAAATATCTAATTTAAGTTATTATAGAAAGAATCTATAATTTGCAACTTAATTTTCCAAATTTAATTAAATATCAAAATTAGGTGGTAACTACCTAATTTAAAGATATTCCATTTTAAGTTTAAAACCAACATAAAAATATCCTTTAAGAATCTTCAATAACTAATTCCTAGAATTCCTCAACTTAATATTAAATTCAAAAGATATTCAAATTCAAGTTAAAAGGAAAATTAGTAATAACTAATTTATAATTTAAATAGGAATATTTAATGAAATAATAAAAGTAAGTTTCAGAAAGAATCTAGTTAGTTAAAATTCTTTATTTAATGAAATACAAGAAAAATACAAATAGTTTATCTAGAAATAAAATTCTAAAAACTATGTTTTTCTTAAATTAATTTCGAAGAAAGAAATTAATTATATTGCTATTCAATTTTATTAGGTCAAACTAATTTAATTAACCTAGCACAGTTATCCAAATCAGGCAAATGTGCCTTTACAATTGGGGTTGTTCATGTGAGGGGGGGCTGGGTTCAGTATGTCGTACCAACTTCTAAGGCTCCCAACTCTCACACAAGGCCCAAAAGAGAGGAATTTAACCTTAAAATGACCAACTGTTATTAATTGAATAGGCCCATTAACTAAATGAACCTAAATAAAATCTATCAAGTTCTGACATTTTATTTAGCAACAACAACCTATACGTGTCTACAACAGAAATTAAACATATAGGCTCACACAGGCACACAGATTTGGATGGACCCTATCATGTTACTAGGTCATACACAGATGAAAGAAGAATGTAAAATTTACCTGTTACAAATTATTTACTTGACCTATCATCAATTGAACCATGGGTTAAAATCAGATCATTGGATCTGTCAACAAGTTAACCGTGGCAATTTAGTCAAGCAATAATAGGTTTTAGAAAACTTACAAATAATTTAAAACACGTACTCCTGCAACAAGTTAGATTTGGATAGTTGGATGTAGGATTTATTTAATTTTAAAATATTAAACTTTATTTCGAAAATAAATAAAAAAAAAAATCGGTTTTAAAGAATGATAAATATATATTTAAAATTAAACCTACAATTTTGAAAAATTAGGTTTTGAGTAACCTAAATATCATTTCAAAATAAATTTGCTAACTTTCCTTTTTAAATTTCATGTTATTTAATAAATTAAATATTCAATAAAATAGAAAATGGTAAATACATACCCTTTTCTGATTTTACAATCTAATTTAAGTAAAAATGACAAAATTTAAAAGTTAACAAAAATATCTTATTTCCCTTTTTAAAATACCATGATTATAGTAATCTTATTCTAAATAAGGTCAATTTACAAAAAAAGTATTTTTAATAAAAAAAATTCCTCACCTTATATTTAAAAATAAGATAAAATAATCAAAATTTAAAAGAAATAAGAAAAGAGATAAGTAATACTTGATTTTAACCTATTTTCAAATTCAAATTACACTAATATCTAAATTTAATTTTAAAATAAAATTAATTTATTTCTGATAATTAGATTTGAAAATTGAAAAACAAAAATCAAAATACAAAACTACACAAAAAATCGGAAGTTAATTCCATGAAAAAGCATGAAAAATCGAAGAAAACAAAAAAAAAATAGCAAGTGGTGCATACTGTCCGCGCGCGTGGAAGGGGAGACACAGCCGAGAAAACTCGGCGCATGCACTCCTGCGCATGATTTCCGCGCGCGTAGGGAAGGTGCTCACCACCTCGATTTTTTTCAATTTTCAAAAATTCATAACTAATTCAAATTAAATCGAAATCGAGTTCTGTAAAAAAAATAAATTGCTTAGAATTTTCCAACTATCCAATAAAAATAATTTCAGACATAGATAATCAATTATATTTCCCAGAATTCACAAACATCAATATGAAACATCATGAAACCATCCAAATCACAAACAAATCGTTTTAAGTCCAAATTTCTTGCAAGTAAATCAATTACCATGGCTCTGGTGCCAGTTGTTGGAATTAATTTTACCAGGATCTTAGATCTACTCACAAGTATGTTGATTTAACAACCTAAATATGAACTTCTAAAACGATAAACAAAACACATAAAAGTTAAGAATAACTTACAGTGATGGCAGCGGAATTAAGTGTCTCCTTCCACTCAGATCTCTAACCCTTGATTCCTGTCTATAGCAGAGTATAATCAAGATCTGAGCCTGAATGTCCTTCAGTTGGATGTGATCCCTCATAGTCTCCCAAACTATGATTGAGGTACTGTATGCTGTGTGTGAGCACTTCTCTCTCACAAGGATTTCGAAATTCTCTCTTCTTTTCTCTCTTAATTTCGTAAGCTATGATGCATATCAAAGCATTCAAAAACTTGTTATGAGAAGAGAGAGGGGGCGGCTATATATAGGAAAAGGGAAGAGCTCAACTTTCCAAATAAGCAGTTTCCTCTTTTACTGTGTAATTGATTAACTGCCTTATTTAGTGTGATCCACCACTTTCCTATTATTGCTAGGCTTTGATTAGCAATTACATGGCAATTAAAATTAAAAATAATAATTGGGAAACATACAAAGGGAGTGGCCGGCCATGGTGTGATATGGGCCTCACTTGGATTTTGCAGTTTCCTCAATATTATCTCTATTTCTCCAAAAATGTCATTTTTCCAATTCTAACCATTTAAATGCCAAAACTAATTATTTAATAACTAAAATAGATTATTAAATAATATTGTCATTTAAAATAATTATTAATTAGACATACAAAGTTTCTTAATTAATAATTAAACCTAGAAACCCTTTTATTTACAATTTCATCCTTAAACAGTGAGAATTCACAAATTAGACATAGTCTAACTTTTAGAATTATAATTGATTAATCATGAATCAATTCTAGAGTCTTACAAACAGTATAGTCTCAACTAGAATGGGGACCATGGATCTTTATTGCTGAGCTTCCAATAAGTTGAACCGATTTACCAAGTAAATCCCTAACTTATTAATTCCTTGTTGAATCCACTCTTAGAACTTGGAATTACACTCTCAGACTTATATAGAGCATATTATATGTTTCACGATATCCATATGCTATCTCATTTAACCATTGTTATAATCTTAATGTGATTAAAAGATCCTCTATATAGATGATTTACATCGAGATGGGACAAATTTACCGTTTACACCCCTCAATGTATTTTGCCCCTTAAAACACTTAGTTACCTGTAAATGATGTTTTAGTGATCTAATATATAGTCACTGAAACAAGAGCTCATCCATTTACTTCTATCTAACTAAGCTCGAAGGGAATCATCACTTTACTTCTATACACCAGTAGAAGCTATAGATTCCATATTTATGTTCAGTACTCCCACTCAGTTATGCTATCATGTTCCCAAAATATACGTATCACCCGGACCCAAAAGTAGGCTTAACTAATAAATCAAAGAACATGAATAGCACTCCTGAGATTGAGCCTAAGCATATCAGGATTTAGATTCTCTTAAATCTAAGATCAACTTCTGATATTGACTTGGAAAGATACAACGGTAAGTTTATAATATCTTATCTAAGTTCAATATCGGTCCAGTCCAATGTATACTCCATACATTCGAAACTAGTATACTTTACCAATGTCCTGGAAAGAACATAACACTTACTCCAAGTGTAAGTATACTTTATCGCTGATTATCACATCAGTGTAAATCCAAAACACTGGTGAACAGGGACTAAGTCTTTTGAATCATATAATCACAATCACATTCTACTGTATTGACAATACTGTAATTGTGAATGACTATATGTTCTGGATTTAACTGATTTTGTGCATATATTAAATATATATATATATATTAAACCATAAACATGTAACATACATGTTAACATAAATCACTTCAAAATTCTATATTGATAACTAATCAGATTGTAATGGGTTTTATTTAGGGCACAAAACCCAACAGGTCTTTCATGAGCACACTGCTCATATGGGTGTAGTATTACTTGAGGATATCATGATTTAGTGGGAGTTTGTATTTTCTTTGCTTTATGTTTATTTAAGGCATTTATGTATTTGGTTATTTTCTAATCAGAAATAAAGTTTTCATTTTATTCACTCTGTTTTTTTATGTTTAAGTTTGACCTCACTTTGGTTTAAGGAGGACCAGTTGGAAATAGGCATGTTCGGTTCACATTGCATGTAATTTCCATGCTACACATCCATGATTGATCTATGTCATTTGGCTATATTTGTGTATGTGACCATTGATGGGTTTAGTCATGATTGATATGACGAAAATCGCTTTGATCCTATATGGGTATAGTTGATGGACGAGATTGTTGCGAATACCTTTACATAATAGCAAATTTTGAGCTCATAGGGTAATACATTTATAAGGTAACATATGTTGCCCAAGTGGGAGATTGTTGGATTAAAAAATCCTATGTGGGCACATATGTATAATGTATATGCTATTATAAAGTGTGATACAAAATTAAGTGATCAATTATGTTATGGGTATCAAAAGGATATTAAATTGTCATGGAAATAATGTGTAGATACCATAAGTTAATTTATAATTTGTTGAGGGGCCAAATTATAAATACCCAAGAGTTATTCTAGGATGACTCTATAAATAGGTAGTGGTCCCCAAGAAACACAGGGTTTCTATATTCTCTCCTTCCCCATCAGAGAAAATACTTTAGAAAATAGTGTATTCTTAGAAGATCAAAACCTTCTCTGCAATCTCCAACAATGGCTTTAGGTTAGTGCTTCCGCTAATATTTTATCATCTTCTTCTTCTTTAATTTAGCAAAGACTTTATAGATTTATGATTTAGAGTTTTCTATATTAAAGCACTTTTAGGAATATGTTTAGATCTGTGATTTATATATTTCTTAAGTGTTTTATAAACCCTAACATAAGGGCGATACTTCGAGATCACGAGGGTCATTGGCTCTAAGAGACCAATTGAAGGTATTTTTTGGAAGTCACCGGATCTTCATGACTTTAAATTAAATATTAATGTATTGGTAAATATGGAATCTAAAGTTTTAGATGTTGGGGCAATACTTCGTGATCACGAGGGTCATGTTATGGCAACTTTATCCAAGCCAGTCAAAGGCAAAGTTAGATCAGATGAAATAGAGGCGAAAACTTTATTTCACAACACTAATTGGGCGATGCAACTTCAGCCTCCACTCACCCACATTGAAATAGATGCATTATAAGTTTCCACTATTTTATCTTTTATATCTTTAAATCTGTCTAGTTTTAATGATTTAATTTCAGATATTTATTTTCTTTTATTATTTTTTGCTAGAGTTATTATTTCTCATGTCAGTAGAAATGTTAACTAAACTGTTTATGATTTAGCAAAATATGCTCCAATGTTTGATGAAAATACTTTTTGAACGGGTAAATACTTTTTGAACGGGTAAAATTCCTAGTCTATTTTTTTTTTTTTTTTGTTATTGTAAACGGTTTTTGATTATAATAACATTAATTTCTTTTAAAAATATATATATTAATAAAATAATTATAAAATAATTTTTTTGAAAAGGAAAAAAAGTAGGGTAAATACTATTGGGGAGTTCTATTTGCACCCCTTAAACTTATAAATACACCCCATTATTATAAAAAAATGTAAACTTAAATAATTTTTAAAAATTACTCTTAATATTTTATTAAAATTTTTTCTTCACATGATTTTATGTTAATTTCAATACTTATTTTGATTTCATTTTCATAATTTTTTCTAACTCATGTGTATTTTTTTTTATTTTTTTCTAAAAAAAATTCACATAATTTTTTATTTTAATTTTTTTGTCATAATATTTAAAATACACTTTATTTTTGCTTGATAGGTATATTTTTTAAGAATATGAATTGAAAGAAAAAAGTTAAAAAAAAATTAGTACAATTAAAAATATAAATTTTATATAAAATAAAAATTATCAAAATGTGGTGCCTTTAAAACTTTTTGGGGTGTAAATAAAATTTCCCTATACTATTTTAGACCTTGTGTTTTGTAAAAATTACCAATTAGACCCTTTGTTTTGTTACATGATAAAATGGACCTTATATTTTCCAAAATAGTAAAACTAGGACCTTAAGCTTAATTTTTCAAAAATTTTATTTTTTTAATATAACCAACTTTAAGATAATTTCTAACACGAACAGATACAGAAAATGTAATCAGTTTTGTTATAATATTTCTAGATCAAATTATTATTAAATTTTATTTTAACAAAAAATCAGTTCATGGTTCTATTTGTACAATTTTAAAAAATACAAGGTCTATTTTGTCATTTAACAAAATAGAAGGTTTAATAAGTAACATTTGCAAAACACAGTGTCTAAAATGGTATTTAATTTTTCAAAGTTATTAAAAGAAAAAAAAAAAAAAAGCATAAATCATATAGGGTGATTCTACACTGCACCCCCTTAAAAGGGATGTACTGATGCACCCTTAACTTGTTTCGGCATCCAGAAGAATTTTTTAGTCTAATTTTTTTTTCATATTCATATACGTTAAAGGTATTTAAGATTTCCTACAAAATTTTGAAAAATTTAGAATAATTTACAATATAGAAATAATGTTCAAACAGTCTATTTTACACGCGTATAAAATAAAATAGTCACGCGTGTAACACACTGTTTGAACATAGTTTTCGGCGTGTTAGACTTTTCTAAATTTCTTAAAATTTTGCAGGATGTCTTAAATAACTATAACGTACATGACCATGAGAAAAAATTTTACTAAAAAATTATTTTGGATGCTAAAACACATAGCGGTGCATCAATATATTTATTTCATTGTAGAATTTTCCAATCATATATAATTTTCACAAAACTTGATTGTGAAAAAATTTCTATGTGAAAAAGAAACTTCTCAGGTGACAAGAATAAAAGTAAGACCAGGCATTTTGTGCAAAACCGACATTTTATTCATTTTTTTTTTTTTACCAATATTATTACGTATGGAATGCGAAAATACTCGAAAGTCCCAGAAAATCAAAGCCGGAACAAGTCGATTTGAAGCCGAACAGGTGAGAAAGTTCTTCACCGATATTGATTCTTTGATTACTTGAAGTAGATCTCTTTCACTTCTTTCTTTTTAATGCTTAACTCTGAAGATAATCGATCATTGAATTTGAGTTTCCATTTTTGCCCAAACAAGTTTCCCCTGTAGCTTCTTCTAGATTCTCAAAGAAAGTTGCCCCTATAATTGATGTTATGCAAGACTCTTATTTCACAGAAAAGTGTTCTAAGCCTTTATATGCACTAAAGTATGAGTTTTTAAGTTATTTTAGGGGATTTAGATCGAACAGGTATTTAAATTTGACTGCTTTTGGAGGGACACTTACCTAATTATGAGTGGTCTATATCTTGATTCTAAGTGAAAAGGGCTCTTTTTTCTGTTACGGGTTTAGCGTTGTTGTGAAGATTATTGTATTGAATTTCCGTAATCGACATCAAAGAATTGTGGAGAGTCAGTAAAGATTTTGTGAAAGAAGGGTGGAATAAATGGGAAGGCCTTTGATTTATGAGATTTTGGAAAAGCCAGCTACAAGCTGTATCATAGGACTATGCAGTGCAATCTGGTTCTACATTCAGAAGAAAAACATTGGGTATTCCCATGTGGGCTTGAGTTATGAAAACGCCATTGAAGGGCACCATTGGAGGATTATAACTTCGGCCTTTTCGCATATAAGCATTCTTCATCTTGTGTTTAATATGAGTGCACTTTGGAGTCTTGGTGTGGTTGAGAAGTTGGGGCCTTTGGGACTTGGAGTTGAATATTATCTTCATTACACACTTGTCCTGGTTGTTCTATCTGGCATTCTAGTTTTGGGGATGTACCATGTCCTAATTCAAAGATTCAAGATTGAGTACTTTAGAAGAGTAACAGCTGTTGGATATTCTTGTGTTGTTTTTGGGTGGATGACAATTCTCTCTGTAAGACAGCCATCATCGAAATTGGATCTTTTTGGGTTTCTTTCACTCCCTATCAGTTTTGCACCATTTGAATCACTTATTTTTACTTCTATTATTGTTCCACAAGCAAGTTTTCTAGGACATTTGTCAGGAATCATTGTCGGGTATGCCATTGCGTGGGGTTTGATTCACGGGATGAATAACTTTTGGGCAATTTCCATGTTGGGATGGATTTTGCTTGTTTTTGTCTTCAGTTTGAAGCGCTCTGGTGCTTATGATTTCAATTTTCTTGAGATTGAATCCGTCAACGATCCTTCTTTGCCTACTGTTCGGTTTCTTTCAACTGGAAATGGTAGAACACTGCAGATGAGTGCATTGCCAATTTCTGGCCCTGAGATTGTGTAGCATAATTTCCTCTGGTCTTTGCCTGGGAATGAAATGGAAGTCCAATACAGTTTTAGTTTTGGTTTGGCAAATTTATCAGGTTATTATTTATGCTGCTGTTTGTTTCGTTAGAATCTAGATCATGCCCGATTTTGCTGCTTGTTCTGTGTTCCTAATTAAAGTTGAGGTGCTATCCCTAACCCATCACAATGGCAGGTGCATTTTATTTGCTGCAAATGTGACATCTAAGGTTGATGCCATTGATTTTATATCCTTTATTGTTTGAAGAGACCATAACTCTTTGTACCTATATTTTGGTATATGAATTCATGATTGTTTCTCAAAGAATTCTAAGAATGTTGAATTTCGGTAGGATAGATTTTGACAGTATATCAGTGATTCAGCTAAATGAAGAATAGTCAGTTTTGAAGGAACAGACATACGGTTTTTTTGTTGTTGTTGTTATTATTATTATTATTATTTTCTTTTTCTGTTTAAATGGTGGTTATTTTTTCCATTGCTCTCTCTCCTCCTTCAGGTTTGACGTTTTATCTTGTATGTAATAGTACCTCATTTGTTAATTTGTTGTATTCAAGAATCAAGTTTGCTAAACTTGCTTGCATCTACTATGGGCATTTTGGTTGGCAATAGATGTTTTATGTATTGCATCATTGCATGTATGACTTTGTTGAAGTTGTAGAGGATACTTATTTATTAGATTTACACTATACACCATAATTTGTTTTCCAGAGTTTGAGGTTCTGCATTATTTTGGGTGATTATTGGTAATAGGATAATGAAGAAGAGGTTTGTTGAACTTAGAAGCAGAGACAAGTACATTGTAACACATCTTGGTTAGGCATGTAGTTTGCTCCGACAAAGTTCGAAAATTTAAGTAACTATTGGTTACCTATATGGCGAATATTGTAAGATTATGAAAGGAACTCACAAGAAACGTCAAAAGAATAGGGTGGAATCACCCGTGACAACTTCTACAAATTACTGAACACTATAATGAATCATGAAAATAGATGTAATGAAAATCTTTTAGGGGTTGTTTGGTACGCCCGTATTGTATTAAATAATAAATAACAATATGTTTGGATAAAGCAATGTATTATATTAATTATTACGACTAAAATTTTTAATACAATATATGTTGTATTATTTAATACATAACAAATGGTTTGTATTAGCTTGTATTATAATATTTACAAAGGATTTGGGGTCAACACCAATCTCTAATTCGGACCTGGGACCTAGACTTGGACCCCCCCGAACTTCGACCTGGACCTCGGACTCGGACTCGGACTTCGGACCCGAACTCGGGACTTGGACCCCGACTTGGATCCCAAACCCAGACCCTGACCCGAACCGGGACCCAAACCCAGACCTAGGACTCGGACCCGGATTAAATAATACTAATACAATACAATATAATATATTAATACAAGTCAATACCAAACATAATATTGTATTTAATAATACTAATACAATATAACATTGTTTCAAAAAAAAATACAATATAACATAATCCAACACAATACAATACGGTGTACCAAATGAGCCCTTAAAGGATTCATTAATCAAACTAACGAAAGAGCACAACAAACAACAACACTACACAACCGGCAACCTCACCCCACCCCAAAGTTACATCTTACAAACAAATTCAAAACTAGCTTTGTCAAGATATTCATCCTATCAAGCTTTAAGAGAATGTTAATTTTCTTATCTAACTAAGAAATCATAAACACTTTCTGTTCATTCCACCAAATACAATATACCATCCTTTAAAAAGAAAAATACAATATACCACAGCTGCCATGGTCGCTACCGTAATGTAATGATATTTTTGGTTTTCATTTTATTTGTAGGTAATTGTGGCGAAATATTTTTATATTTTAATTTCTATGCACTATTTTTTCTTGTGATTTAACTTCACATTCTTTAAATTTCAAGTACTAGTTAAATTTTATTATTAAACGCTAATTGAGATTACACAAATACCTCAAATTTAACAATAAAATTTAAAATATTTCAAATTTGTAAAGAAAATTGAAGGTAAAGGGTAATGCCAAACAAAAAAAAAACAACCAAAAAAAAACAAAATAAAAAAAAAAATCAATGATTAAGTGTACAAAATCAAAAATTAAAAGGGTTTTACCGCCAGTTACTTTTTATTTAAATATTATACTTTATATAAAAATGTTTATTAGTGTTCACTGTATTAGTATAAATTTTTTTTTTAATTTTTAACATAATATTGTTATTATTTGGCGTAATATTATCACTTATAATGTTTTTACTTTTAAAATTAATATTTTTTTAAAATAATTAATTTTGATTAATATTCATTTTATTTATTATATATATTTTTTATTTTGTATTACAAATATGTAGTGACGTACCAGATATTAAAGAGAAATTTTATTTTTTATACTTCATAAAAATTTAATTTACAAAAAATACCATATTAATTTTTTTATACAATACTATCCTAATAATTCCTCATTTTACCCAAAATACTCTTACCATTTAATTTTTTTTTCAAAACCTAAAAACCCTTCAAGTAATCCAATCTCTCTCTCTCTCTCTCTCTCTCTCTCTCTCTCTCTCTCTCTCTCTCTCTCTCTCTCTCTCTCTCTCTCTCTCTCTCTCTCTCTCTCTCTCTCTCTCTCTCTCTCTCTCTCTCTCTTACCACTTTGCAAAAAAAACCTACAAATGCCCAAACTGTCGTTGGGATACTCGGCCAACCGTCGTGAAGGACGTCCGCCCAACCTTTTCTAGTCAACCCAACCGCCGCCTCTCGCCGTGAAGGACGTCTGCCCAACCTCCCTCTCATTGTGGATTAATGGATAAGTGTTTTGTAAAAGATTTTGTAAACTTTCTTGCCCCATATATAGTATATTTTCGTTAGATCTATGTAGTTGTGAATTTTTGTTTTTTTTTTTTTTTGTTTTGATATAAATTTTGTTGAAATCGCAAGATCTAATTGTTTGGAGTATTTAGTGTGTTCATATTTTTCTCGATGGATTCTCGATACGTTCTCGATAGGTTCTTAACAAGGATGTCCCAAGGTCAGGATAGACGTTTCTCGATGAGTTATCGATACGTTCTCGAAAGTTTCTTGATGCGAATATCCCAAGGTTAGGGGAGACCTTTCTCGATGGCTTTTTGATAGGTTCTCAATTATTTGTCAAAAATGGCGAATGATTTTGTATTTCTAACTATTCTTGACATGTTATCTGTGTTCTTAATTGTTTATCAATAGTTTTTTGATGGTGTGTATAGTTGTGCTTTTAAGCTTCCTACGTGTTCTCGACTATTTCTCAATGGTTGACTGATTATTATTTTCAACGATTATTAATTACTTTTCTGCAGGTTCTCGATTGGTTCTGTATTATTTTTTTTCTTTACATCTTGTACATCCCACTTGTAAATAATGAACCAAATATAGCACAATCCTTTTTTGTGCCAAATTTTAAATCTTTCATAAATGATGGTCTTGGAAAGCTAATTTTAAGAAAATTGTTAAAATATAACTCTACACTATTTTAGCAACTCCACATGTTAATGATATGGACTTATCGTGGCTTGGACATTGGACTCTTTTATAATATGGACTCTCTTATTCAGGTACAGTTTATTATTGATTTCCCCTTGGTACTCTTTCTTTACTGCGGAAGGTTTTAATTAACGTGACAAAGATTTATTTATTTATTTTTTTCTTAGAAAAAAGAAAAGCAACACAACCTATGCAACCTTTCTTATATGAACTCTCGTACCAGTTGGAACTGACTATACCCTAATTTCAACGGATACAAGCAGCTTTTTAGAAAAACACACATGAATGAAGATTATATTAGTATAAATATAGATATAATATGAATATACAAGAAAACAATTAAATTGAATTGATTCCATTTCAAAAAAGAAGAAGAATTGATTCCAAAGTTCTGTATCTAGTGCTTCGTTATATTTACTCGAAAGGTGACATATATAATATAGTATATTCTTAAGCCAATAAATGGAATGTACATCAATTAGTATGAATGCTAAGTATAGCCATAAATTTGACCCAAGTGGTGGTAGTTCAAGACAAGCAGAGTAGCAGACAGCACAGCACACAAAATAGATGATATCTTTGAGAGAGGCAGTCAGACACTCTGCAATTAACATCAACAAACAAATTATGAAGTTTGAGGCTTTGAGCCACGATAGACGCCTCCTTTTATACACGTATGCATTATATTCCTTTGTCATTTCTGTACCATATTGAAACAAACGTCAGAAACGAAAACAAGATATCAACGTATGTCTATATATATATATATATATATATATATTTGTATGTACCAATTTCAAGATTACCAAAGAATAAAATATGAGTATGTAACAATTTGATATTCATAATATAATTCGTGTGAAAAGCAAAAACCGCCAAGTGACATTATAATGAGAATGTATGAGATAGAGATACATCTGCACTGCAGGCTATGCTATGCCATGCTATACTATGCGCTGAATCTGAACTGACAGTTATAATCCTAAGACAAATCTCCTTATTAAAGTCAGAAATAGGTAAGTGAAGTGAGACAACCATATTTGACAAAGTAACGGGGAAATTTAGGCAAATAAAGTCAAGAATTAAGCATGGATAATTATGTCTGCATTAGTATCTATATGCTTTAACATCATACGTGAAATTCACAGCATTGTTATCAGCATCTTGCATAGCAATAAACATAAGTCTTAAACGAGATAGGCAGTTCTTGGCAAATGTAAATGCGATCATAGTTCAAAAGTCGTACCATTTATTAGTGTGTTCACTAGCATCTTCATGAGTGACAGTCCCATTAGTGTGAGTTGACCCAGAGGAAGAGCCACTTTCTTGGACACCTTGATGAAGAATGTGAGAAAAACCCTGCCCAATTGACTTCCATAGTCGAGTAGGCAGAGATGACGGCATAGTACCACTAATTGTATCAGAGGATGGTTCAAGTGACCTAGCTGAAGCAGGATTCAACTCAGAGAATCTTACAGCACCCAACAGTCGCTCTGGAAGCTCGGATTCAATTTGGCTCTCAATGAGGAATGCAATGTCAACAGTTAATGTTGTTATGTAACCAAATGCCAGATGAACTATTGCACTTGCAACCATGGAAGATCCAATATCCAAGTCTACTTCTATAAAATTATCTGTCACACAATACTTACAGGTGAGGGCACGCCCAATTATGCAAATAGCTTGCTCCCCAACTGCTTTCCTAACAATCCAAGGGCCCTTGACAATGTTGGCAATTAATTTTAGCCTAGAATTCCTAAATCCATCATCACCTTTCAAGAACTGGTCCATCAAAGAACCTTCAGGAATAGGATCTGTGCTTGCAAAGTAAGCTACCGCACTATAATTATCCTTGCTTGGGACTTGTAAATTGAAAGCCCAAATGAAAGGCTTGACACCTGTTGAAAACTCATCTTCTATGATCCTTCTGACACGGCTGTTTGGATTGTTTAAGACATCTCCAATCTTTGAAGGACTTTTGATCCAATCAAATCCAAGAGGCTTTAGAAGATATTCGCCAGCAGGAATTTTAACCTTGGTTTTAAAGTACTCTGGACCTCTAACCATGAACTTGTCCCCAGGTGGAGTGGCCCAACCATTAGTACATTTTTCTGGATCAAGAAATGGAACAGCTCCACCTGACTTCACACTTTCTATCCATCTAATCTCCTCTTTGGAACCAGTACCAGCCATATAATATCTGCTTTTAATTGAAATGTGTCAAAAGATACAGTAAATAAGCAATGAAAACGACAAGGATTATAATTGTGTGATATAACCGAACCAGACCCATTTGAAACTAATTAGTGAAAAGTGAATCGCAAATTAAAACTAGATTTCCTTGGCTGTCAAAAAGTTGGATTTAGGAAGAAATGGATTGTAATTGGATCTTTGACAATATCTTCCGTCCACCAATTCATTCTACATATATAAAGTATTTTAAACCTTAAAAAAGAAAAATTTTAAAAAAAACTAAGCACTTTTTTTTTGTGTAATTGGTTCTCAAACTTTTTTAATCATGCACTTTCTTAACACATCTATTTGAAATTAAAAAAAAAAACCCACAGTTCCTACTACTAACAGTAACACATTCTATTATTTTACTTCTTTCTTGAATTTTAGAAGAATAACAAAATGAATTCCAAAATATCTTTTTACTCAAGTTTGGATTGAGACAAAATGAATCTGCAGTGAACATTTTAAAAGATTGACAATTGGTTATAAAATACAAATGCAGTTTTTAAGGTCAGAAACATATTTGGTGGAATGCTTCACAGTCCAATTAGGAAAGCGTCTATTGCAATCCAGAAAAGGAAAGAAAATATGTTGATCAGTTACGATAAATTAATCATGTCAGCAAGTGAACACAAGAACCTTGTTCTGGTTGGATTAGTCCCCTTCAAATATCTAACCTAGCGTAAATCATGTTCACAAAGAAAAATCACCAATTTATGCTTTTCAATTCCTTTTTCTAACCCTGACTTGATGAAGTCTAATCCCGAATACCAAAAGAAATATATATACATACATATATATATATATATGGACGCACCTTGAGGTGCCGCCGGAGCTCGGCTGGTCGGGTGTGCCGGCAGTGAGGAATCCGCAAGCGAAGGCCGAAACCGAAGGGTGTTGGGGCTGGGTCCTTGGGACCCTAATGGAAGGCCGGAGAACGCAAGGGCAAGCGAGGAGCGATGGCAATGGTTTCAGAATTGGGCTTTGGAGAGTAGGGAAGGGTGTGAGCTACCAAAGCGGAACCGATGAGGTGTGGGTTGGGTTGGGTAGGGTTTCAACTATGAAAGAAGGTAAATGAGCTAAACAACTTAACTTGCAGAAATCTTAACAAAATATATTGTCTAATTTTTATTTTTATTTTTTGAAAGAGAAATTATTGTCTAATTAGTCGTTTTTTTAGAGTCTAATTAGTCGTTTTCAGCATAAAATAAAATAATAATAAAAAATCCCTCAAAACCAATAAAATTTTTATAAAATATTATTAATAAATGTCTAAATTACTAAATTAATTATCATAAGTACTAATAAGTATTTAATTATCAATGTTTGATTCTTATTTTGATCGAATAAAAAGTTGTTAGAATGGTGTTATTTTAGATGAGTTGACTACTATCTTTAATGAATGATATCTTTGACTCTTGTCTACCGGGACACTGTATCAGTTTGTTTGAAACCTTAAAAATTATTTAAGATGTGCTTGTTTTGTATTTTCACATGTCTTTGTTACTTGCTAAATATATAATAATTTCTGAATGTGTATAAATTTATATTGAACCATGTTGTTTTCTGTTATTAATGTTGTTGTATAATTACGAATCTTTATTATTGGTCTAACTTAACTTATTTTTTTTAAGGGTAAATACCATTTTGGATCTTTGCAAAAGTTACCAATTGGACCCTGTGTTTTGTTAAATGACAAAATGGACCCTGTATTTTCTAAAATAGTACAAATAGGACCCTGAATTGATTTTTAAAGTTTAATTATAATTCGATCTAAAAGTACTATGACAAAACTGTTTACATTTTTTGTATCTGTTCGTATTAGGAATTATCTTCAAGTTGGTTGTATTAAAAAAAAAAAGTTGTCTAAAATTAAGCTCAGGGTCCTATTTTTACCATTTTAAAAAATATAGGGTCCATTTTGTCATTTAACAAAACACAGGGTCCAATCTGTAACTTTTGCAAAACACAGGGTCCAAAATGGTATTTACCCTTTTTTTAATGGGACAAATCCCAAAGGATTGTCATCCGTTAGACAAACATAATAGTATTAGAGCTCGACAGATAAGTATTTGTAAATGCAGTATCTAGTTGTACATCCAAAGATGACAACTTAAACTAGTATTGACAATATGAAATACTCTCGCCTACCGGGACATCGTTGGATTCTTATTTTATTCGAAATTATCCTTTAATATTTCCTCTTAGCTTTTTCATTTCGAATTCGCTATGATAATATATCATTAGATGAATGGCTTATAAATCATCTGATTATGATGTCATTCTATTTTCTCTTATGAAATTAAATGGCACAGATTACTATATTCCCGAGATTCTATCCCGAAATGATATAAATCTTCGATCTTAGAAATCTCCTACTTATATATGCTTACTATAGGCAACTTAAACTTAGAGTTAGATTAGTAGTGGTGGTCCAAGCTAGAATAATAACTCATTGTATATTTAGTATACATTAAAGTCTTTGCCTTGAAATTTTAGATTCCAAATAGAAATTTTATTTTCAGTTTCCTCGAATACATTGGACAATACAGTATGACTTTCACAAGTTATTAATATTTATTTTCTGTCAATGGATCCAAACTGTATGTTTATGTATGGAATATGAGTTTTAGTATTCTGTGACCAGGATCTACTTGGACTATTCTAAGAAATCTTTATTGTAACTAGACCTAAGTCATCAAAAGACAACAACCACATAATTTATATATCTATAGCATTTGTATCTTGTTCGTAGTGGTTTTGACAAGATCATTCTCTGAGAAGAGAAAATATGCCTATATCCACTTGAAAGTAGGATCATCTATATTCGAATATATGGATGTACATTCAGGGGTGGATATGAGTTTTCGTTATGTTCTTAAAACGATCACTCTAGATTTTACCTTTTGTAAAGAAATTTGAAATATTTGAGAATTTCATGAATTTCTAGCAATGTTGAAAAACATTAAGTTAAGTGGTTAACGATCTTGCGAACTAATAGGGTGGAGAAATATTTAAATATGCAGTTCAAAGATCATTAAGTTGAACTTCGAATTGTATTCAAACTTACCTCCCCAGAAATTTAATTTGCATATTGATGATAGTGAAAGGTTATGATTAGTTACTAGCAGTTGCCTAAGTCCTTCTAGGGAATACCCTAGTGATAGGAAAATTTCAGAATGATGGAATGGTTGTGTACTTAGTGTAAACCATTACTAGATTCAAAAATGTCTTGATCGTGAACTTAAGAAAAGATAGAACTGTTAACTAAGATTTGCATGTTTGATAGCTATTCTAAGTGATTACGGGTGGACCATCCTATGGTCATTAAGATAAGAAAGTATTTATTTCAACAAATACTACTTTTCTAAGACAATGACTAGGTCTGGAAACAAAGTAGCAAAGTAGAGGAGATATTTTTTGATTTCAAAGTGTTCTTGTTGGAATTTATTTTACCAGCATCTTAGATCTACTCACAAGTATGTTGATTTAACAACCTAAATATGAACTTCTAAAACGATAATAAATAAAACACATATAAAGTTAAGAAACCTTACAGTGGGTGCAGCGGAATAATATGTCGCCTTCCACTCGGATCTCTAACCCTTGATTCCTTTCTGTTGCAGAGTATAATCAAGATCTGAGCCCGAATGTCCTTCTGTTGGATGTGATCCTTCACAGTCTTCCAATCTATGATTGAGGTACTGTTTGCTGTGTGTGGGCACTACTCTCTCACTAGGGATTTCGAAATTCTCTCTCTTTTGCACTGTGTATTTCATGTATGGTAGTATGCAAGAGGAAGAGAGGCGGGCTGCTATATATAGTGAAAAGGAGAGCTGAACTTTCCAAATAAACAGTTTCCTTAATTACAGAGTAATTGATTAACTGCCTTATTTGGTGTGATCCACCACTTTCCATTTATAGATAACTGCTAGGTTTAGGTTAGTAATTATTTTATTTTTTTGCATTAAAAAAATGAAAATAATAATTGGGAAACACACAACCAAGTGGCCGGCCATGGTGTGACTGGGCCTCACTTGGTTTTTGCAGTTTCCACAATATTATTTCTATTTTCACAAAAATGCCATTTTTCCAATTCTAACCATTTAAATGCCAAAACTAATTATTTAATAACTAAAATAGAATATTAAATAATATTGTCATTTAATATAATTATTAATTAGACATATAGAGTCTCTTAATTAATAAATAAACCTAGAATCCCTTTTCTTTACAATTTCATCCCTAAAGAGTGAGAATTCAAAAATTAGACATAGTCTAACTTTTATAATTATAATTGATCAATCATAAATCAATTATTGAGTCTTACAAACAGTATGGTCTCAACTAGAATGGGGACCATGGATCTATATTGCTGAGCTTCCAATAAGTTGAACCGAATTTACCAAGTAAATCCCTAACTTATTAATTCCTTGTTGAATCCACTCTTAGAACTTAGAATTGCACTCTCAGACTTATATAGAGCATTCTATATGTTCCACGATATAGATATGCTATCTCATTTAACCATTGTTATAATCTTAATGTGATCAAAGATCCTCTATATAGATGATTTACATCGAGATGGGACAAATTTACCGTTTCCACTTCTCAATGTATTTGGCCCCTTAAAACACTTAGCTACCTGTAAATGATGTTTTAGTGATCTAATATATAGTCACTGAAACAAGAGCTTATCCATTTACTTCTATTTAACTAAGCTCGAGGGGAATCATCACTTGACTTCTATACACCAGTAGAAGCTATAGATTCCATATTTATGTTCAGCGCTCCCACTCAGTTATGCTATCATGTTCCCAAAATATACGTATCACCCTGACCCAAAAAGTAGGCTTAACTAATAAATCAAAGAACATGAATAGCACTCCTGAGATTGAGCCTAAGCATATCAGGATTTAGATTCTTTTAATCTAAGATCAACTACTGACATTGACTTGGAAAGATACAACGGTAAGTTTATAATATCTTTGACCAAGTTCAATATCGGTCCAGTCCAATGTATACTCCATACATTCGAAACTAGTATACTTTACCAATGTCCTGGAAAGAACATAACACTTACTCCAAGTGTAAGTATACTTCATCGCTGATTATCACATCAGTGTAAATCCAAAACACTGATGAACAGGGACTTAGTCTTTTGAATCATATAATCACAATCACATTCCACTGTGTTGACAATACTGTAATTGTGAATAAATATATGTTCTGGATTTAACTGATTTTGTGGATATATATTAAACCATAAGCATGTAAAATACATGTAAACATAATCACTTCAAAAATTCTTAAATTGATAAATATCAAATTGTAATGAGTTTTATTTAGGGCACAAAACCCTACAAACTCCCACTTGCACTAACATAAAACAAGTTGTGCATTACAATCAATCCTTTGTCTTGATCTTCAGATCAAATGTAGTATATTTGAATCTACCCAAATTTCTGGAACCAGGTTCATAAAACATTATGAACCATCCTTAACTATATGCTTTACTCATCAAGGGATACTGAAATCTTTACTGCTTAATAAGTACATCTGAACAAACAGATGACATATCTCTCAAATTTTAAAAATTTGGAATTGAGATAATGCAGTGTAGTATTTTCTTCAGTAGAATAACTTTCTGGTAATTTCGAATTTACAAAGTTATGTATATCTTCTCTGATGGAGCTTGAATTATTATAGATGGGTTTTTACACTCTTCTAGAATAACTCCTCCACCCCCAGAGTAACCACCATCTCTAAATCTTAAAGAGTTGGTGTGGATATTAGGATTACTAATGTATAGTTCCTTAATATTTAACATATAGGTCACTTTCATAAATCTTTCTTGATTGTCCCCTAATGTTCCTTATTTGATTGCATCTCAGATGGCTCCCACTCAATAGCAGATGTCTGGTTAAAAAAAAACTTTTAACCTCTTATTATTGTTTTGAGAGGTATCTAGTTGTGACTTATTGTCTTAGTCTGAAATTATAAGTTTCTTTAAGACTAGGTCAACAACATAACAGTCTAGTATTTGAAGTGTAAAATACTTGCTAGAGATTAAGCAATCAAATTAAGATACCATAAAATGTTATGAGGATTAGAAATCTTGACTCAAGTCATTCGAATAGACTATGCAAGAATTCTTCTATCTTATTCTCATAATTCTGATAAGTTATTTCTATCCACGTGAATGGTTAGATTTGTTTTATCAGTGGTGTTCTTAAGTTCCTATCACAAGTGTCAACCAAATGAGAATGGGTAAAGAATTTTAATATTCTTCCACTCAATTAAGGTAGTGTGATACATTATCAAATAACTTTATTGGTATCATTATTTATTACAACAGTAAATCTAAACTGGAACATATAATCAAGATCAAGGATTTATTCTGATAATAGCTAATTTATTATATTACTTCTATGTTTAAAATTATGTGTCACAAAGATTACTGTAGAATAAAGTCCACCCTTAAGTATATAGAGATTATGATCCACCCTTAAAGGTTGTATAGATCATGATTCTTTAAGTGTTATAGAGATTATGTGGAGTTGAATATAATCCAGAGTTCATTAGATATAAAAGATCGTTGAACTGCATATTATTCTTAACTTTTTCTCCACCCCTATCAGATCAAATGATCTTTTATTAAACAAATTCTTAATAATTGTTTTAGAATTAACAATTATTCATAAACATAGAAATAATTTCTAGTGTTTATGTAGTAATAACTTTGTAAAGAGTTTAAATAACTATAGAATTTGTATCAATAATAAAAACACATAAACATACAAACATAATAAATAATAATTGGCAATTGATTTATAAGATAAAGTAATGAAGCTCAACTCATAGATTACAATTTATTTGTAAAAAAAACTTAATTATAAATTAAAAAAAAATTATTTGCAACATTATGAGAACAGGGAATAAAATCCCAAACTTGAAATCCAAATTGTTTTAAAATTGAAACAATTAATTCAAAATAAATAAATAAATGAGCTTCTTCTTTATCTTTGACGAACTCCATCCCTTTATCCAGCTTTTAGATCCAACTCGCTAAGACAGCACCTAAGTTTAAAAAGCTTGAGCTATAAGAAGAAAAATAAACAAGGTTAGTAGTCCAGAATTAATAATCCAAATGGATAATAATTCACTAAAACACATCAGTTTATAGAAATAAATACCTTGTTTCTTTGCAAGAAGCTTAGGACATTGAGGTTTCCAATGGCCTTTCTTATTGCAGTAGAAACATTTTCCTTTTGGTGTATCACCAGAAGCTGCAGCCTTTTTGTTCTTAGCTGTTTTCACAGCTTGAGCTCGCTTCTTGGCATTTTTCCACTTCTTCTTATTCTTGGATTTGGAAGTAGAGGCAACATATGCCTCAGCATTATTCGTCCTATTACTATTTCTAGAATTCTGAGGTTTACTCCCTTTCTTCTTGGGTCCTCCAATCAAATTTTCATATGTCTGAAGGTCATTGACTAACGTGTGAAAGTCTTGTTCCTTCTTGTTCATGACATAATTTGATGTATAGGGCAGAAAATCTGAAGTCAGACTATTCAAGATGAGACTCACTTGAGTAGTCTGATCCATTTCAGCACCATGATCCTGAGCTTCTTAGAAATAACCTGCCATTTGGAGAAGGTGATCACGCACATTCTGATGGGGTTCCATCCGTGCATTGATAAATTTCTTAGTCGCGTCAAAGCGAGACTGGATAGATGCCATACCGAATAGCTCGGTTAACTGCGTCATGATTTCTGCAGCCGTGACAGCGTTAGCAAACCTTTTTTTCAAGGTGTCAACCATGCTGGAAAGCATGAAGTATCGAGCTTTGTTGTTAGCATTCTGCCAACGCTCGAACTTCTCTTTAACAGCTTTGGTTGCATTGTCACCTGGCTGTTCAGGAGGCGGCTCAGTCAACACAAACAGGGCACTTCACCTACGAGAGCAATATTAATGTTCTCTCTCCATTTAGGGAAGTTAGATCCATTTAGCTTATTTTCAGTCAATAGTGACAACATGGGATTTGACATGGCAATTTAGGATACTACAAAATAATAAATAGGAATCAATTATGGTTTAACACAAAATCTTATTCAGAAATTATTAGCACATAGCAAGTAGGAATGACTAGAGAAAATACTAAAAAATACAATCCTAAATAATTTCTAAGGTTTTCAACAAACTAATATCAGTGTCCTGTTTAGGTGAGAGTCAAAACTATCATCCATTGAATAGAGTTGTCAGCTCATCTAAAATAATAAATATTAGCAACCTTTTATTCGATCGAAAAGAGAATCTGACGTTGTCCCGTTTAGGCGAGAGTCAAGGTCATTCCTATTTCATGAGCTTCCACCATTGTTTCATACGTTTGTAAGTCTTATACAGTCGCCACCATTAGGGTGATCAATACTAATATAAAAAACTTACAAATATATTTATCTTTCGAGATTAAACGGTGCTAACTTGCTAATGAACGTTCTTCCATTAGGGAGGATTACTCACTAAAACAATAGCTATGTAAAACCAACAATGGAGATCCAATATTTTAATAATAATAAAGCTCATTATTTGAAATGTATTTTCTTCTAAACTTTATTTATTTTAAATATATATTTATTTAATTAAATTTTTAATTAGAAAAAAAATTCTAAATAAAATTTAGTTTAATATTTATAACATTAAACTTAGATGGTTAAGAAAATAAAATGAATTATTTTCATCTTAGTATTAATTTTCAAATAAATATTAAGAAAATTACTTAATTTAAGTTGTATTAATTTAAATTAATTTGCAACTCAAATTAAAATTTTCTATAAATATATATATGTATATATTGTATTTCAAAAAAAAAATTAAAGTATAAAATTATACAATTTTCGAAATACATTAAAATAAATTAATCTTTACTAGAAAAAATACTTCAAGCAAGAATACTATCTATCTAGATTTTCTTTGACTAATTAATTCAATTTCTAATAATAATATATTTTAGTTCCTTTATTAATCATTAAATGAAAAAATCATTGATTTAAGTTGATTCAAAAATTAATTAAATAAATAATTAATTTACAACTTTAATCTATTTTTCAAGATAAATTCAAAATCATCTTGCATAATCAAATGCAATTTCGAAAAATATTGATTAATAAAATAAAATATATTTTGAAAATTATTCAAATTTAAGTTGTTATAAGAATAACCAACTTAAAATAATTTCTATTTAATTAAATATCATGAAAATAACAATATTTAAGTATCATTATGAAAATCAACTTAGATATTTAATTTTCAATTTAATTAAATGTATTAAATTCAAGAAATAAATAATTAAGTATAGAGAAGACTTAATTATTAATTTCTAGTTTAATACTAGAAAAAATATCCTTAACTTGAATTGTACCAAAAATTAATTATTAAACAATTAATTTCACAATCAATGATATTTTCCTATTTTAATATTAAAAATAATACCTAGTATAGAAATAACTATCTAGAAAATATCTTAATTTAACTAAGTATCTTTTCAAGATTTGGAAAATATTTGATTTAAATTGTTATAGAGAGAATCTAAAATAAGCAACTTAAAATTTTCCAAATAAAATTTAATTAAATATCAAAATTAGGTGGTAACTACCTAATTTAAGAATATTTCATTTTAAGTTTAAAATCAACTTAAAAAAATATCTTAAGAATCTTCAATAACCAATTCCTAAAATTCCTCAACTTAATATTAAATTCAAAAGATATTCAAATTTAAGTTAATAAGGAAAATTAGTAATTACTAATTTATAACTTAAATAGGAATATTTAATGAAATAATAAAAGTAAGTTTCAGAAAGAATCTAGTTAGTTAAAATTATTTATTTAATTAAAATACAAATAGTTTATCTAGAAATAATATCTTAAACTAAGAGTGTTTTTCTTAAAATTAACTTTAAAATATTAAAATGAAAATAAATTTCATATATTTTAAAATTTAATTATGTTGCTAATTAATTTTATTAGGTTAAACTAATTTAATTAACCTAGTACAGTTATTCAAATCAGGCAAATGGGCCTTCACAATTGGGGTAGTTCATGTGAGGGGGAGCTGGGTTCAGTATGTCGTACCCACTTCTATTGGCCCCCATCTCTCACACAAGGCCCAAAAGAGAGGAATTTAACCTTAAAATGAATAACTGTTATTAATTGAATAGGTCCAAAAACTAAATGGACCTAAATAAAATCTATCAGGGTGTGACCTTTTATTTAGCAACAACCTATATGCATCTATAATAAAATAAACATATAGGCTCACACAGGCACACAGATTTAGATGGACCCTATCATGTTACTAGGTCATACACAGATGAAAGAAGAATGAAAAAATTACCTGTTACAAATTATTTACTTGACCTATTGACAATTGAACCATGGGTTAAAATCAGATCATTGGATCTGTCAACAAGTTAACCATGGCAATTTAGATCAAGCAATAATAGGTTTTAGAAAAATTTACAAACAATATAAAACACATACTCCTGCAACAAGTTAGATTTGGATAGTTGGATGTAGGATTTATTTAATTTAAAATATTAAATATATTTTGAAAAATAATTAAATAAAAAAAAAATATTTTCAGATTTTAAAAAAAAAAATTAATATTTAAAATTAAACCTACAATTTTGAAAAAGAAATAGGTTTCAAGTAACCTAAATATCATTTCAAAAAAAAAAAAAAATTTGCTAGCGTACCTTTTAAAATTCATGTTATTTAATAAATTAAATAAAATAGAAAATGATAAATACATACCCTTTTCTCATTTTATAATTTAATTATAAAAAAATTAACAAAATTTAAAAGTTAACAAAATTATCTTATTTCCCTTTTTAAAATGCCATGATTATACTAATCTTATTTTAAATAAGGTCAAATTACTTAAAAAAGAAATATTTTAAAAAATTTAATATCTGACCTAAGAAAAAAAAAATAAGATAAAATAATCAAATTTTAAAGAAAATAAGAAAAAGAGGTAAGCAAAATTGATTTTTACCTATTTTCAAATTCAAATTACACCAATATCTAAAATTAATTTTGAAAATCAAATTAATTTATTTCTGATAATTAGATTTGAAATATGAAAAATAAAAATCAAAATACAAAACTACACAAATATCGGAAGTTAATTCTATGAAATAGCATAAAATAAAAATCGAAGAAAACGAAAAAAAATGGCAGGTGGTACGGACAGTATGCTACGCGCGTAATGAGGGGAAACAGCTGAGAAAACTCGGCGCAAGGACCCCTGTGCAGGATTTCCGCGCGCGTGGAAAGGGTGATCACCACCCTAATTTTTTCTGATTTTCAAAAATTCATAACTAATTCAAATAAAATCGAAATCGAGTTCTGTAAAAAAGTAAATTGTTTAAATTTTTCCAAACTATCCAATAAAAATAATTTCAGAAACAGAAAATCAATTATTTTTTCCAGAATTCACAAACATCAACCAAACATCAATATGACACACCATGATACCATCCAAATCACAAACAAATCGTTTTAAGTCCAAATTTCTTGCAAGCAAATCAATTACCATGGCTCTGATACCAGTTGTTGGAATTTATTTAACCAGGATCTTAGATCTACTCACAAGTATGTTGATTTAACAACCTAAATATGAACTTTTAAAACGATAATAAATAAAACACATATAAAGTTAAGAAACCTTACAGTGGGTGCAGCGGAATAATATGTCTCCTTCCACTCAGATCTCTAACCCTTGATTCCTTTCTGTTGCAGAGTATAATCAAGATCTGAGCCCTAATGTCCTTCTGTTGGATGTGATCCTTCACAGTCTTCCAATCTATGATTGAGGTACTATTTGCTGTGTGTGGGCACTACTCTCTCACTAGGGATTTCGAAATTCTCTCTCTTTTGCACTGTGTATTTCGTGTATGGTAGTATGCAAGAGGAAGAGAGGTGGGCTGCTACATATAGTGAAAAGGAGAGCTGAACTTTCCAAATACACAGTTTCCTTAATTACAGAGTAATTGATTAACTGCCTTATTTGGTGTGATCTACCACTTTCCATTTATAGATAACTGCTAGGTTTAGGTTAGTAATTATTTTTTTTTTGCATTAAAAAATTGAAAATAATAATTGGGAAACACACAACCAAGTGGCCGGCCATGGTGTGACTGGGCCTCACTTGGTTTTTGTCGTTTTCACAATATTATTTCTATTTTTCCAAAAATGCCATTTTTCCAATTCTAACCATTTAAATGCCAAAACTAATTATTTAATAACTAAAATAGATCATTAAATAATATTATCATTTAATATAATCATTAATTAGACATATAGAGTCTCTTAATTAATAAATAAACTTAGAATCTCTTTTCTTTACAATTTCATCCCTAAAGAGTGAGAATTCACAAATTAGACATAGTCTAACTTTTAGAATTATAATTGATCAATCATAAATCAATTATTGAGTCTTACAAACAGTATGGTCTCAACTAGAATGGGGACCATGGATCTATATTGCTGAGCTTCCAATAAGTTGAAGTGAATTTACTAAGTAAATCCCTAACTTATTCATTCCTTGTTGAATCCACTCTTAGAACTTGGAATTGCACTCTTAGACTTATATAGAGCATTCTATATGTTCCACGATATAGATATGCTATCTCATTTAACCATTATTATAATCTTAATGTGATCAAAGATCCTCAATATAGATGATTTACATCGAGATGGGACAAATTTACCGTTTCCACCCCTCAATGTATTTGGCCCCTTAAAACACTTAACTACCTGTAAATGATGTTTTAGTGATATAATATATAGTCACTGAAACAAGAGCTCATCCATTTACTTCTATTTAACTAAGCTCGAAGGGAATCATCACTTGACTTCTATACACCAGTAGAAGCTATAGATTCCATATTTATGTTCAGGGCTCCCACTCAGTTATGCTATGATGTTTCCAAAATATACGTATCACCCTGACCTAAAAGTAGGCTTAACTAATAAATCAAAGAACATGAATAGCACTCCTGAGATTGAGCCTAAGCATATCAGGATTTAGATTCTTTTAATCTAAGATCAACTACTGACATTGACTTGGAAAGATACAACGGTAAGTTTATAATATCTTTGACCAAGTTCAATATCGGTCCAGTCCAATGTATACTCCATACATTCGAAACTAGTATACTTTACCAATGTCCTGGAAAGAACATAACACTTACTCCAAGTGTAAGTATACTTCATCGCTGATTATCACATCAGTGTAAATCCAAAACACTGATGAACAGGGACTTAGTCTTTTGAATCATATAATCACAATCACATTCCACTGTGTTGACAATACTGTAATTGTGAATAAATATATGTTCTGGACTTAACTGATTTTGTGCATATATATATTAAACCATAAGCATGTAAAATACATGTAAACATAATCACTTCAAAAATTCTTAAATTGATAACTATCAGATTGTAATGGGTTTTATTTAGGGCACAAAACCCAACAGTTCTATCATCTTATTCGATATAAGATGGCCCCACTGCCTCTGTTGTCTTGACACAACCGATGAGGTTAATACCATTAGTGTTCTTAAACAGAAAGTCACAGTACCTTGTCGTAGTGGGAGGGTTTCAAGGAACTCACCCTTTTATGACTTGGGAGACACTTGTGATTAAAAATCCATTGTTTGTTTAAACAAGAAATGGATAGTCAAAATAAGTAACTAAAAAGCAAAGCCAAGAGAACTATTGTTTAAACCATTCATATGGAGTAACCAAAAAGTTTTCTATTATAAGGACAAGAAATGAAATTTTGAAAATAAGTCTATTCAATGGACTTAACAAAACTTCTTGATCCTAGTGTTATAGGTTTGAGATTATCTAAACCTATGGCTTGTGGTATGCCTGGTTATTTAATTACTCTAATGCAAACGACTTACTTTAGTAAGTTGCTGGAGCATTTTTTTTCTAATGGCAATCTATAGAAGCTTCTCGACTTTTAGATATAGATTTTATTTATTTAAGGAAAAGTATCAACTATTCCAGAAAAGATAAAAGTCATGAAGGAATTTCTTAGGATCAACAGTGAGAGATCTCAGATTTGCTTTACTATGCATTAGACCATACACCTGCTGTTGAGTGGGAGTAATGAGTAGGTATCGAATTAATCCATGAAAGG
Source organism: Cannabis sativa (assembly GCF_029168945.1). Classification (NCBI taxonomy): domain Eukaryota; kingdom Viridiplantae; phylum Streptophyta; class Magnoliopsida; order Rosales; family Cannabaceae; genus Cannabis; species Cannabis sativa. The sequence continues at coordinate 26,100,830 of NC_083609.1, read as the reverse complement.
AACATTGGAAGACAATCAAGTAAATCTTAAGATCAAGAAGATGAACTATATGTTAGTCGATAAGGGTGGTATTTAATACTCTTAGACTATACCAAATCAGGTTTCTAGACTTGCGTTAGTGAAAGAAAGTCTACTGATGAGATGTTGATTACTCTCGAGGTGGAGGAGTGATTTTGGAGAAGTGTAAAAACCGATCTGGAGTCTCTAACTCTACCAGTGAGCTAAATGTTAAAGTTGCAAGAAAGATACTTATTCAGCCTATGGAAAGTTCTATACAGTTTTTGGCATTGTACCAATAATGAATTAACTATTAGTGTTACTTCCTGACTAACACAGAAGTAGTTGCCAAAAATTAAAGAATCTAGTATCCCTAGAGGAGTAGACATATAGAAAAGAATTTCACAATATCAGGGATTTTGTGATTAAGGAAATGCAATGGTGGAGAAATATTGTATTGTATACAACCTGTTAGATCTTATTACAGAGAGAATACTACATTCTACACTTGATCTAGATAAGGTATACTTACACCTTGGATAAGTGTTATGTCATTTCCAGGGCATTGGTAAAGTTTACCAGTATCAGATGTATGGAGTACACATTGGAAGGGACCGATATTGATCTTGGATAAGATATCATAAACTTACCGTTATATCTTTCTAAGTCAATATCAATGGTTAATCTTAGGTCTGTGGATCTTAATCCCGATATGGTTAAGTTCAACTTAGTTATATTATTTATGTTCTTAGAGTTGTTCGTGGAAGCTAACTAATGGTTCTGGTGGATATTTACATCTTGGGAACATGTTAGTTCAATTGAGTGGGAGCGTTGATCATAGATATAGAATCTATAGCTTCTATAAGTATTTGGAAGTGAAACGATGATTTCCTTTGAGCTTGGCTTGATAGAGTTAAATGATTGAGATCTCATTTCAATAATTATACTAGTTTACTGAAATATCATTTATAGGTAGCTAAGTGTTTTAAGGATAAAATACATTGAAGGGTAGAACGGTAAATTTGTCCCTATTCAGTGTAAATCATCTATAGAAGATATTTGACTATTAGGATTGTAACAATGGATAATCATAACGTATCTATATTGTGGTACATATAGAGCATTCTATATAATCGAGAGTGCTATTCAATTCCAAATCTATAGTGGCGCAAGGCAGAATAAATAAGTTAGAGAATTTACTTGGTGAATTCTAGATCTACTTATTGAAAGCTCGGTTATATAGGCCCATGATCCCCTCACTAGTTGAGATAATACTGCTGGCAGACTCAGTTAATTGATTTTAATTAATTAATTATAATTCTAAATTTAGACTATGTCTTATTTATGAATTTTTACTAAGCAAGGGCTTAATTGTGAAGAAAAGAAGTTTTGGGGTCAATTTGTTAATTAAGAGACTTTGTATGGTCTAATTAATAAATTACATAAATGGCAATTTTATTTGATAATTAATTATAATTATTAAATAAATAGTTTTGGCATTTATAAGATTGAATCGGAAAATATGGTATTATTGAAAGAAGAATAAGTGGTTGAAATAAAGTGGCAAAATTGTAACTAGAGAATGGTCTTATTATAGTGTACGACCATGAAGTGTATTTTCCTAATATTTTATTCTTTTTTAATTCATATAATTCAGCCCTAAGCCCTAGTTGAAACACTATAAAAGGAACATGATGCTCTCATCTCATCCTCTTGTCAACTTGACTATTCAACCAACCTAGATGAGAGAGTTCCTTCCATAGTAATTTCAAACCTCCTTCATTGTTCTTCCATATTCGAAACCCATAGTGAAAGAGTGACATGCCCACACATACTCAATCATAGTGAGTAAGACGGTGTTAACCAAACCCGAAGGAGAGAAAGAGATATAGGTTCAGATTTTGATAATGCTCTGCGATAGAAAGGAATCAAGGGCTAGAGATCTTGAACGAAAAGAGTCATCATATTCTGCTACAATCAATGTAAGGTTTTCTTAACCCTTATGTGTTTAATTTTATTATTTTGGAAATATTCATATTTAGGATGTTAATCAACATACTTGTTAGTAAATCTAGATCCTGGTAAAATATTTCCAACAAAAAGATCCCCGTCCTTGCCCCATTCCCCATTTAGATAGGGAATTCCCATCCCATTAGGGGCAGGTCCATGCGGAGCCCCATCCCCATGGAGAAAATATGCATACCTACATAAAACCCCAACAAGGTCAAACACTAGGTCTAGGGCCCTATGGTGGCGATCGCGTCTACGCCAAGTTGGGTGTCGGTCGCCGAGGTTCGGGGCTGAGCCAAGGTTTGAGTTCAGGCAAAGGTCTGTTTCGGGGTTCGAGTTCGTGCTTCGAAGTTAGGGTTTGAGTTCGGTAAGGGTCGAGGTTTTGGATGGGGTGGGGTTCGTGTTCGGGTCGAGGTCAGAGCCATGCCTTAGGTCAAGGTCTGGGTCAGGGGTCAGGGTCAGCGTTTAAAGAGGCAGGGTCCAATTGTAGGATCGGGGTCCAAAATATTTATGTAGGACCATCTCTAGTGGGAGATGTAAAAAGTGTGTTATATTCGATACAAAAATGACTTTGTGATAGATTTCCATCAACTTTTAGCATTGTACTCCAATGTACAATTGCTAAACATGATGCAAGAAATAATATTTAGTTAATATTTTTTATTAAAAATACAAAAAAACTTTATCATTAATATTATTATATGAAATAATATGTGTGATTACTCAATAGTTACATTTTTATTGTAACCATGATATTTATATTTTTTTTGGACCTATAATAAGAGGTTACCAATAGGTAAAAGTTTATTTTTTAAAATTGAATTAATCATAATTAATAATTTTTTTAAAATAATTAATTTTAATTTAAATATTTAATAAAACCCTTTTAGCAATTAATATTTATAAATAATTTTATTTTTATATTTAAGTCCCTATTATAATATTTTTAACATTTAAACCATTTAACTATGATATTTATAATAAAATTCTATTATTTTACAAAATTTGGACATCCACCCCTTCTAAAATAAATTTTTGAATACTTAATTAATTTTTAAAAATTACATCTAATTATTACTTTACAACAACGGCTTGACCCATCTTCCTCCTTTATAAAAATTTGTTTAAAAATTAAGATTTCAGTTTGTCCCAACCTTGAATTATGTGAATTTTTCACTTCGATACAATCTCCTACATCTCTGCCACAAACCCATTTCTCTATTAAACCAGCTACAATTAGATTTCTCCTTGATTTTTAATAATTTGCTTGCTATTTTCCTACTATTATGCTTATTTGTGAAAAAAAAAGCAATAATTTCAATTAATTGGTAATCTACTTTGTTAATTTTTTTTCTTACAATCTTTAGATTGATGAAGATGATTTCAACAAGGAGTCAAAATAATTAACAATCATAAATTTATAGTTGTTATTACATGTTAAACTATTTTTTTACTTATTTTTTAAAAGAAAAAAAAAATAAATAACTTGAACCAATCTTGGACTGACACACTAATTTGGCACTTAAAGGTGTTAAAAAATAAGATTGAGCGTAAAATTACCTCTAATTAGAGGTCATTCATATTATTTTTTATTAATTAAGCTTATGTGTGTAATAATTTTAAATTACAAGAACTTTTGTTGTAATTATTTCAATTATTTAAGTTAAAAAAAAATAATTGCTACTTAAATTGCATAAAATTAATTAATAATTATTAGCAATTTAATTTTAATTAAATTTTTATAAGAAAATAAAATATCAAGTTATCAGTTATTTATTATTTATTTTTCTTTTAATTTTTAAATTAATCACAACCATTCAACAGTAATCAAATGGTTAAAAATAAATGTAACCATGATAGTTATATATTTAATTTAACTATTGAAACCTCTTCCAACAATATATATATAAATACTTTATAGTTTAATGCTATAATTAAATATATTGATACAATAACATAAATGTAAATAAAAAAATTGTGTATTTATTGTGGTACAAATTATCCATCATAATAAATAGTGTCAACTATTTGTTACGTGCCAAATTTACATCAAATTTTGGCATGCCATTGAAGCATATTTTTATGATAAGTGAGTTATATTTTAACTTTCCATTACTTATTTAGATTAGAGATGCTCTAAGAAAATACAAATAGACACTAAGTACAAAAAAAAAATTGTTTAAATAAATTTTGGAAGTAATTTTTTTTCAAAATGTTGAATGAAAACAGGTTTAGGAAAGATACTGTTTTGAAAATATGTTCACTAGTCTTAAAAGAAAAAGAATTGGTTAAATAATTATTACAAAACACACCCTTTGAATTTTAAATTTTGAAATGGTTACTCTATTTGACTATGACGAATTGCATTGAAAATTTTCAAAGTGATACCATTCTCTTTTGTTACATTATTCCCAATTTGATGCAATACAGAAGGAAAATTAGATTTTGATATTGATACTATGTTTGTGAAAATATGTGTTTTGAGCATTTACTTTATTTAAAGCTTGAGAAACATTTATTTATTTTTATTTTTTTTTGAAAGAAGCTTGAGAAACATTTATTACTATTAGTGTGATGGGATAATTAGAGAAACATGAGAATTTGCTTATCAATTTATTCTACATGACAGAGTAGCCCGGGCCACCACCTCCTTCAGGCACTGTCCACTCAATGTTTTGCTTTGGGTCTTTTATATCACACGCCTGAGACAAACATATTATAACAATGTCAGACCAAAACATATATTACTCACTGCAAACAATAGTACATAATGAATCACATAGTATCATTTCTAGGTGAACTAATTTTATCATCCCATTACTAAATGACAGTAGTTTTGCATATCTAATGTTAGCATACAACGTATTTGAAAGATTTATCCTTACTCTCTAACTCACCTTGCAGTGCAGGCAATTTTGAGCGTTGATCTGTAACTTTACTTGACCATTTTCATCTGGGTTGTACCTGCATTTGGAATGACAACAAAGAAGAGGCAATTAAACAACAAGACAATTACCCAATAGGCAGGGCTCTTCAAGTAGGACATTACTCGTATACACGGGCAGGACAATAACGTGACTCGGGTCCAGCATATTCTGGCAGATTTACAAGTTCAGGAATCTTTGGGTCCCTTAAGCGAAGGTGAGCCGGTTGGTCATGCTCATGATTTGTGTTGCTCCTAAACAAGAAATAGAGATAAAAATTTATCCATTGATAAACACATAGAGAAAGGGAGAGCAAATATAACTTGCCATCTCTAGTAACTTAACTTTAGGCTTCTTAAAAATGTTCTCATTTTCAAAATTAAAAAAAAAAAAAAATGTGGGGGAAATAAGTTGTGATTATTTTACTTTGAAGAAACATGAATTGACTAATAAAAATGTCATAGACTACAAACCTGTGAAGAGAAGTTGGAACATCAAAGGAGAGCACCCCATCTGGTTTTGGATAATGAATTTGTTGATGTAATTCGGCTACCTGCATGGTGAAAGAGCAATGTCAGTCTCAGTCTATATTTCCCACCAAATCATTCAATTCTAACATAAAACCTCATGCTTCGTGCTTCACTAAGATCTCTAGAATTTGTTTTCCCATCAAATAATTCAATATTTACTGTCACAAGAAAAAAATAATCAATATTTTGCATCTGCTGTCATGCAAAATAACAATTAAAGGTTTAAAAGACATTACAATAACAAATGAAAATTATTAACATCGCTGACAATAAATACATGCTCAATCTAATTTAGGCTTAAGGAGTAGGGATGGCAAAATGGGCATTTTAGCGGGTCGGTCGGACTGCAACCCAGGACATCCAAATCCCCATCCGAGTCTTTGCCCCCGGCCCGGCCCGCTACTTTTTCTTCCGGTCGGTCAGATTCATTTTTTTTCCTTTTTCGTGTCCGTGCCTACCTATCCCGGTTCAGATATTAATAAAAAAAATAGATCTATCTTGTTCTTCTTCCCCACAGAGGTTCTTCTTCATCTAATTTTATGAATAATAATAATAATGGTTACATAAATATATATATATATATATATAAATCTGTATATATATATATGCACAAAATATTAGTTTTACTAAGAAATTACATTTAGTTTTAATATAATTATAATATGTAATATATATATATATATATAATAATTAATTTTTTTTTCTTAAATGTTAGCTTCAAAAAAAAAAGATTCGACCGTTAGGCGTGTTGGTGCCGGGTCGACCCACCCCATTTACATCCCTAAGGAGCATTGCATCAGCAGGCAAAGCAAGTTATGAAGGGCAAAGGACATTAGAAGAGACAACAATATGATTACACAGCCAATAAATTGACAACACTACGTATGTATAGCAAAGCATACAGATAAGGAAAATAAATTCATATGTAAATATATATTGCATATTATATTTTCTATCCACAACCACTTGATTGAGCTCATTTCCAAAAACTAGTCCTAATATCTCTAATCATTCAAACACCAAATATGAACCTTTTCACTATGCATGTTAGTATGACTTGAAATAAGTGTGTTCTAAACCATCATCTTACATTTGTTGCCTCGTGGTCGGGTTTCCCATGCTTCAATGTGAAAGGGAACTTTCCTTTCAATATATAGCTGCCATGCAGAAAACAGTGATCAGTAAGGTCTACGTCAAGGGAGGAAAGGAAAATTATACAGATTTCATTAGCAAGCATGATTAGCATCATAGATAGAGATCATACTGTTCAATAGCACTTATTGCAAGGCCAGGAACGAGTCCGTATTCAAATGCCTGAAACATGAAATATGTAAGTGATGAGTAAGTACATTGAAACTGAAAAGCACCAAACCACACACCTAAAATAGGAATATAATTTTGTGCATCTGAAACTTGTCAAACAGGTGTTGACCACAGTTGCTTGAAACCCGGGCCAAAGCATGTGAAACTCAGTATCTCTATTCTATCAAAGATTGACATGCCTTTTTTATTTTAATAAATATCAGTATATAAGCTAATGTTTGATAAATGTATACTTTCCATTTAGGAAAGTATACCTTTTTAGAATGATAAATGTAAATAAAATGTTTGATGAATTTAGATCCTTTATGACTGAATCTACTTGAAGGTCACCACACCATGAAGTTATCAATACCCAAAAAGCTTCACACTTGCAAGGATGAAAGAGCCATTGTAGAAATAAAGAACAATAAAGCCCATATCAAATTAACAAATAAGACATTAGAGTAAAGATACTAACTGGCCGGTAGTTACGAGCTTCATATAGCTCTTTCCATATCCATGAATTCTTTAAATTATCCCAATATGTTTCCATGTTCAAGCCTTCATGAAGTACATTAAATGCAGCTTCTGCGGCCAGCATTCCTGTGAGCCACAAGTAGTGAAATAAGTAATACATTGTATGGATGAGATCAGGAAATCCCTAAAATTACAATGACACTAACACCTCAACACAAACAATCTACAATTTAGTTAACATTCAGGAATGCATTTTCTTGAAGTTTATGATGGAAATGTTAGCACCATGGGATGAGAAACAGAAACCAGATGCAGTTATCCACCAACATACTATAATTTTCACTGCATCGGTAAGATAAGATATCTCAAAAGTAATTGATATTAAACTTTTGAGGCAACTTACACTGGTACATTAACTAAGCCATATTAGTGGGGGAATGTTTGAAATAAGGTGGCGTTTGGTTAGAGGTAATAAAATGGAATGGGAAAGAAAGGAGACAATCTCCATTCCATTCCGTTTGGTTGCATATTAAAGTGTTGGAATGTCATTCTAATGGAATGGCCTTTCCACTATTTTGGTGGAATGACAATTCCATTTTGAAATGGAAGGAAAGACCATTCCAATGCATGATGAGAAAAAATTTAATAATTTTTTTATCAATTTTTTTTATGCATTTTAAATTTTATTCCATTCCATTCTTATTCCCATTCCCATTCCTATGTTTCTATTCCTCCCAACCAAACGCCACCTAAGTGAGCTATGACAGTAGATTACGAGCATCTTTCTTAAAATATTCAACAGGCCATCATATCCAAATGGGCAAGACAAAGAACTTACAGCCACTTAAAAGATTCAAACCAGTTGACACATATATTAAGTCCTTAAGAATTTCGCATTAGGTGATGGTACCTGATTTCATTGCTGTATGTGTTCCCTTAATTTTAGGAACATTTAAGAAGCCAGCTGAACATCCAATAATTGCTCCTCCAGGGAAAACTGGATATGGGATAGACTGAAATTTAACTAGCATCATATTTGTATTTGTACAGAAAAAACAGCCAGAAAAGATTATGTAGTACATATTCGGAAAAAGGAAAAAAGAAGGAAGAGAGAGATAAAAAAGCAACATGTAGCTGTATTGCCATAAGTTATCATGACTGACTTCAGGCAATTAGTAATGATATTCTTATATCCTTTGAACTTCTACCATTTAAAACTACTTACTAGTTACTACGACATAATCTTACATTCCGTTTAAAATCTGCATGCTATGTAAACCACACTATGCAGCCACTTGCAGAAAAATCTAGGGTGGTAAATCCTTGTTGTGCATCTAAATTAAAAAGTTCTGCATAAAGATAACATACCTGAAAACCACCTTCATTCAAAGTGCGAGCTCCATATTGGAGAACTGTCCCACCTTCCAACATTGGTTTGATTGCAGGATGATGCTTAAGTTTCTGTGGCCCGGAAATAAACAATGAAAATAACTTATGTGGTAGTCCAAAATTAATATTTGAAATTCACCAATAACTTCTTCCAGGCAAAATTTAAAAATTAGCCTTTCATTTCCCAATAATTTCTCATAAAATTATGTAAAAGACCCATGAGACGTATAATATTAGCAATAGTAAGTAAAAAATCACCTCATTTACTTCATGAATATAGGAATCTAGATTACCTGGAACTCCTCATAAGGGTTCAAAAATGGGTTGTGATAATTCAAAGCAACTACTAGACCAATAGAAACCTGAAAGATAAATAAAAAAGACTTGTTCATGAGTTTACATCAAAAAAGAAAACACACACATAAAGAAAAACAGTCAGACTTGTGGCACGGACAAAAAACATAAAATATAGTAGAAATAAATGTTCTATTCTTTTATTCCTATAAAGTCGATGATGTTTACTTTATTTTTATTTTTTTGAGAATAGTCAAGAATGAATTAGACAAAGCAAAAAAATAAAAACTTTCTAACCTGTCTATCATTCATGTGGTACATAAACGACCCTCCATATGTCTTTCGATCCAAAGGCCAACCCATTGTATGAAGCACAAAACCAGGTTTATGTTTGCCCTCGTCAATTTCCCAGACCTGACAGGGAAAAGTAGCACAGTTTATGAAAGGAAAAAAAATGTATAAACCTTACGGTATCAATAGCTATATATTTCAATGGTTTTAGACACAATTCTACGTATACAATAGCAGCACTTAATGTAATTTGGTTGGAAATCAAAGAAAATGGAGTGTGGTTAAAAAGCATGAAATTTATATCCTTTCTCTGGGCTTCAACTTTAAGGAGTTTTAAAGATTTTTTCATATTTATTTGACTGTTCTCAGTTGGAAAGGTTATGTGTCAAGCTAGTTCCGGTTCTACCTCAGCATACATACCATTAATATAGAGTAAGTGAGGACATAATGTATTTAATGCTGACACTTGAAACTATTTTCTATTTATTTAATTTTTGTTGGATTTCTCTGTAATTCAAGTTAACAAATATCGATAGTAGTTCACCTCTTTAATTCCCAAAGCATAAGTCTGATGTTGAGACTGCTCCTTCTCTCTCAATTTGTACTTTTTAATAATTTTCTGATAAAGAGAAAGTATGATATTATAATAGGTGATTGAAAAAGATTGGAAGTCGGAACTTTAAGAAGCTATGCAGCCTTTTCTTTCCCAACCAACCTCCGATAATGACCCTCGACAACCCTCGTATAGAAGCGTTATCCGTCCTGCATTGGTCACACATGTTCATCAATTTGTCTAGACTCTAGATAATACCAAAAACTGTACCAGGTAATCAGAAGGTTACACCTACCAATAGCCCATGGGCAAAAGTACTTGATAAAGATGATGACATTTTCATAAAGTGTACAGACAGTCATGTAAACAAGCGTGTTTATACTAATGACATCTACTCACAGCTTTGCAAGGCACTAGGAAGATTAATTTTTCTTTACTATCATAAGTATTGTCTCAGTAATGTAAACAACAGAAGTTCCATTAGGAAGCTGCATTAATAGTAAGCTTCTAAAAGTATACCCAAAATATTTCACAACAGAAAGCAATGCAATAGTAAGCTTCGATTTAAAAACAAAAATGACAGCAATACAATGGGACAGTGGGGCTTCAAAGTTTTACCAAACAGTAGCTTGTGAAGATTAAGAAATGGCAGAGTAACATCATGTAACAAAGTAAACACCTTAGAAATCTACATAATAGTAAGTAATTGGCAGTTGTACATGAGAGAGAGAGAGAGAGAGAGAGAGAGAGAGAGAGAGAGAGAGAGTTTGCCTTTCAGTTCAACACCACGCTGAAAATTTTCCTTCTTTGAACCATCTTTTGCAATTCCCATATCATTAGTGCCAATCCCAACAACAAAATCATTCGCATCATACAATATCTGCTAATTTCATAACTCATAAATACAAATAATCAGCAGTATATTAAACAACTAATAAGAGAGTAGCAAAAGGAGTACCTCACTAGCAGCAAAACCTGGGTATATTTCTACTCCTAATTCTTCAGCCTTGGCTCCCATCCAACGAACTAATTGACTTAAACTACATCAAAATATTCAATCATAATTTAGTTCAATGACACTAGCAATACTAGCATCGCATAATTTAGCATTTTGATTGCATGTTATTTTAGCTATAGAATAATTGACAAGAGTCCAAAAGCTTCATGTTGTGAACATGGCCTAACAATTTCTTTGTTTCATATTTGTAATTGGGGTAGAGGTTCTATCTATGTCAAACTACTGTGTACCGATCAAAGCCAAAGGAACACCGGCATAAGAACTATGGTGCCCGACATGAGAGATAAATAGATAGTCAAAACATCTAACTGCAGATTGACATGATACTAACGGCTAAGTAACATAACTTAATACCCTTAGGTAAGAAACACCTAGAAGCATATATAGGTAAAAAATCAAACTAAATAAAATTTGGTAACCCACGCTCCAATAGATCCTCCGGACTCAATGGCTAAGAAAAATATAGAGGGGTAAGCAAGTATTTAATTGAACAATTTAAAATAAATTTGACGCATGTTGCGAATCTTGTGATAGGAGGAATAGACAAAGCAATAGGAAAAGAAAAACTTGAATACCTTATTACATAATTTCCTTTATTATCAAAAGGACAGGGAAAAGAAAGTGCGCGATTCTTTGTAAGAAACCAGAATTTGTCAGATGAAACAGGGACAGAGATCGGTGACTGCAAATACATTTTGGTGAAGAAAATATCTTATCATCCCATCAGCAGAAAACAGATCTAATTATTAAACTACAGTGAGTGTCACAGTGGATGAAATATTTCATTTAAATGTGAAAGCGTGGTCCTTATCCATATTACTAATCTATTCACAAGCTGAAGTAAACTTTTGTTCCCTTTCTAATGTCGAGATACATTCGGGTACTCTTACTTTAACAGAGGATCACTTCCAGAAAGGTTCACAGTATAACATTAATATATTACATTACAAGACTAGAGAACTCGGTTAAAAAAATAAGAAAACCAAGAAGGGCTAACAATTACCTCTTCCTGTTTCCACTGAGGAAGAAGTTCATCTAATGCCCGAGGTTCAAAAACATTCCCAGAAATGATATGTGCACCTAATGAGAATCATAAAGCAGTACTGAGCTACAATCATAAGAGATAACTCACCTAATATTTGCAATGTGGTACTTCGTAAAACCACAACAGATAGAATCAATAAACAAACAAAAGAATAAATTAAAACAGTAGATGGAACAATTATGAAAGAGTTGAGCCTTTATGCCATGAAGCAGCAACCTTTTATTCTATTCTTCCCCCTAAGCTTTTCAGCATTCCTAGATGAAAGAGACAAATAATGTTCTTGAGAATACTACAAAAAAATTTCTCCTTAAGAGCTTTTTCAAAGAGCTCACCGATCCGCAGTTTTTGCATGCCATACGTTACTCATTTATGGAAATTAATTTCATATGACATGAAATTCTAGAAAGATGCACAACCGGAAATTTATCAACATTCTCTAATCAATGCCATTAGGATTATAGCATCATGGTTTAAACTTTCAATATAGTCAAAAGTAGTAAAATCTGTTTGATAAAAATTAAAATCACCTAATCATTATTCAAATTAGAGAAGTTTAAATCCAACATTGTAATATAGAAACATACCAACTTCAGCTCCTTTCTCGACAACGCAGACAGACAAATCGACATCTTTTTCACGACACAATTGCTTCAACCGTATAGCGGCAGACAAACCTGCAGGTCCTGCCCCAACAATAACGACGTCGTACTCAATCGATTCCCTGTCAGGTTCGGTACACACACTCCTGGATTGAGTCCCAAAAATCTGATTTTTGAGAGTTCCACTTCTCTCGCCATCAAAATTCCTCAAAATAACAGAGTTGAGGCAATGCCCAGATGAGAAAATCCGCTTAAAACCATTTTGGAAGACTGAAAAGCTTGAATTATGACTAAAATGTCGAATTCCAGAACACCCACTTGAACTTGTCGAATTGGAAAGGTCCTGAGGAGACCCATGTGAAATGTTTGTGTTGGAAGAGATTGAAGTCGAGGGAGTTGAATTCCAGAGACGAGTATGAAATGAATTTGATGAACGAAGACTAGTAAAGGTGGGATTTCTAAAAGAGTTTGATTTGGAAAGAAGTGTATGCATGGTTAAGACCCGAAAGGCGGAAGCAGAGCAATGGAAAGAAATAAGAATGATCGACACTCTTAAGAGTTTTATACGTTCAAAAGAAAAGGAGTGTTAAAAGATATGAATGAAACATACTTTGACAACCATCTGACGTGGATGTCGTGGGTCATATCTATCAGTTTAATAATAATAATAATAATAATAATAATAATTTGGGGTAACTTTATAAGTGTAAATAGAGGCATAAGTACCAAAGTTTTAAGTTTGTAAGCGGCATAAACTTAATGTTTATTTTTAACGGCATAAGTACCATTATATAGACGAATGGATTGAAAAATCATAGCAGGAAGAAGAACGTTTTTTCTGAATCGTAGGGTGAGTTGGTTTGAACGTGTCCCATTAATGCCAGCAGTAGAACTAGAAAATTCATCGGTAGTATTCATAGCAGAACGAACGTCTTAAAATTGTTGAATAAACTGCTAGTAAAAATAAAAGAGGAAAGATATTACCGAATGGAAAATTTTGGGTTGAGTCACGAACTAGGTCGCTCTCTTTAAGACGTTCGCGACACTGCCTAGGAGTGTGCAAGCAGTCGAAATTTGCCGATCGTCCCTAGAATAAAACAGCCCAGTCGTACTGTATCGGAACCCCTGCACTGTAGAGCACCATCAAATACACCCAAAGAATTTTGATATCGCAGATGAAATTTTAATTTTTATGAAAACTGTGTTTTTTTATATGGAAAAGTTGTATTCTTCCCATCAGTTCAATTGCATTATATAGACGAATGGATTGAAAAATCATAGCGGGAATAAGAACGTTTTTTTTATAATCGTGGGGTGAGTTCGTTTGAACGTGTCTCATTAACTGATTCGACTAAGTAATCAGTTCCAATTTAACACGTTTCTTAATTATATTAAAAAAAATAAAAAATAATTATTTTATTAAATAATTTTTCTGTAAAAATAATAGAGTATCACACCACACCAACCCAGCTCGAATCGGACAGACGGCGCGTGTGGTGGGTTAAGTGTGTGAGTCCTCACCCATTTGCACAAAACTAGGTGGACTTCACACACATTAGAACACTTCTATATTTTGTTAAAAGATTCATCAAAGTTACAACAGTCATATTTACAGTGATTGTGAGTTATCTAACCGGTTGGTGTTATTCTGATTGGACCACTTGTCCTCTATCACGATAGTCTTTTACTAGTTGGATATTCTTTTTCAGTTCTTCCCTGATTTCTTGTAAGACCAAGAAAAAACGCATGGTGTCACAACCATCTACTAAGGCGGGTATCGTTTTATGGCGACTATCACTTCAGAGTTGAAATAACTTAAAGTTTTACTTGAAAGTATGGGTGTCTCTCATTAGTTACCCATGCTCTTATACTGTGATAGTCAACTGGCACTCTACATTGCTCAAAATCAAATGTTCCATGAGCGTACCAAGCAAATTGAAGTGGAATGTCATTATAGTCATAATGTCATTTGTAATGGCATTATCTTTACCACTCTCTACTGATGAACAAAAGCCTCTAAGCAAGCACAAGTTTTTGTATTTACTGGCATTTGTGATCTCCATGCTCTAACTTGAGGGAGTATCAAGTTAATTATATATGGGTCGTATTTTTATTTTTTTTTGTATATGTTTATTATGGGCAATTATCTCCATTCTAACAGTTGAAAAGTCTTTATCACACTTTTTTCAATCTCTCTGGCTTTGCTAAGATCACTAAATTACACTAATAAACCCATTGAAGTGCTTAAATTACATGAGTTTCATTACTTAGTATCTCCCTTGTGGCAAGCCTTCGTGTTCTAAACAAAGGGATTTTATCTCTCAAACCCTAATACTGTGTTTTCACATTTAGATCTTCTTTGCCCTCATAGTTTGAATATGAATCTTAATTAGTTTCTAGGATTAGAACATTAAGTATAGCATGGCTGATGATTTTCATTGTTGATTTAAGTAATTAAAGGCCTTAAGTTCCCAACACGAAATGCCTTCTAGCAGGTACCCGCTTTGGGTTCTTTGTCAGTTTTGATTCAAGAACACATTCAATTAATTTGGTATAGCGAACTGAATGAACAATTTGGTCAAAGTAAACATATTCCCCGATTTAGGAAAGTGATCATTGACTGGAAATTTACTCCAGAACACACCCACTTTCTCACACCATGAAACCAAAAACAACTGATCTACTAAGACATGCCTCATTTCTTACCAACATAACAAACATAAACATAATAGTAGACAAAGATATTTGAAGAAAAAAACTACAGATATCTAAACACGATACAAGGCCACAGATAAGTGAGTAAAAAAAATATGAACCGGCTATTCCATACATGAAACCCCAAAAAAAAAAAAAAAAAAAAAAAAAAGGAACTAAAACAGATTTGTAACATCTAAATATTACCAAATTACCAAGGGTGGAGGTAGGCCAAACTTAACATCTAACAAAATAAATAATCTTGTACAAGAAGGATGGATCATGTATGGAACGAACTACAAAATAATGATGTTTATATCAACGTACCTAACGACGGCTCAAAAGGGGATATCTTCCTACGTAGTGACATATCTACTATTTTGAACAAAGACTGGCACTTCACGAAATTCCTCAACGCTAGCTGCATATTTCTCTTCAAGAATCCTTAGTTGCAGATGAGTTGGCGTCTGATGAATTATCTTTCTGGCTCGGTGAAGCCATGCTTCCTCGGAGTTTCATGTCCCCGCTTTGCTGCTGCTGCTGCTGCTGCTGTTGCTGTTGTTGCTGTTGCTGCTGTTGCTCTTGCTGCATATGTTGCTGCTGAAGTTGATGCAGTTGATGTTGCTGAAACTGATGCTGTGGCTTCTGAGAATGAATTTGGAGCTGTTGAAACTGTTGTGCAGTTAAAAGAGTATGCATAGCATGATTGTTCGGATAAAACTGTTGACTGCCCCCAAAAGACGAGAAATTCATCATAGGTCCACTGTTTGGCATCGGTTGGCCAGTCATTACTTTCAAATGCTGAATTTCCTCTTTGAGTGCATCATTTAATGCTGTGAAAATTAAACAGAAAACAATGCCAAGAATCTGTAAGAGCTCCATTTTGGATAATAAAAATGCAAGTTATAACATGTTCATGGGATGAAGAGGACGTTTGAAAACACCAACACTTGGCAATAGCTTCATCTTATAAAGTTCAAGAATCATCCATTTGTCAAAACATCACAATATTTTTCTTTTTCCAAAAATTAGGCATGCAGAGAATAATTCTACTTATTTTGGACAAGTAATTATCAATTTTGTTGGAGAAAAAAGTATTTGATTAAAAAACTCAACAGTATTTACCCACACAAGTATCACTGTATACGACTAGAAGTATCCTTATAGTTTTAAACATCACACAGATCAACAAACCCAGCAACCAACCAAGTTTTATATATCACCTCTTTTTTTATTAGAATAGGGGAGTTGGGGTGGGTGATGCAGGAGCAAGTTTCAAGGGTAGAAATTTAATCCTACAAATTGACTCACAATTTCAACCCACCACTCATCTAGTTTAAGATTATGGTAACCTAATCCCTCTAAATGTCACACAAATCAACCAACTACCAACTAACCAGCATAGAAAGAACAATATCTCAATTTACACAAAACTGAACATGCTATGGGGATTTTTTTTCCCCAAAAGTAAATAAAGACCAAAACACACGATACAAGAGTACAGTATTGTAATTTTTTAATAGAATTTTTAAAGCTTAGAAAGATTTGAGCATCTACTACAACACTGAGCACAAATCATCAAAGTAGAAAAGCATATATTATTAACTCCAAACCTATTGGTTTCCACTTGGCCAAATAGTCGAGTTTGGTTAGTACACGACGAAGGAGCTCCTAACATATTTTAAGAATGATTTTGGTTTAACATCCATTTCATGAAGAAGATAGGATTGAAAGGCTATGAATGTAGGAAGGTCACAGTTTTCTTCAGATTTTTCTGGACCCAGCATAAGAGGTAACTGAAACTCAAAGAATATAAATTGTCACTATTCTTTCCCAAGTATAGGTTGGCAATTATTGCCCAGTCCACATCACACTTTCAGTATTCATCAGGTCAGCTGCTAAAACTGAACTCGAAACCTATTTTGAACTTATGTCCTAAGAAAGTATCGTAAAATAGAAATCATATCCTTTCCTCACCTCATAAGACAAATAATTATAAGGAAAGGAAGCAATCAGAAACAGGTATAACTATTTAGCTGAGAGAAAGGGAGACAAAGAGCCCTCACCATCTTGCAAGTGAACCTGCTGCTCCATAGTTTGCAACCGCAATTTCAATTCACTGTTTTCTGCTGTCAGACCATTTGTATCTCTCTGCTCATATGGAATCCACAGAAGGAACACCAGTCAATCAGATTCGTTATCCATAAAATTTAAAATACGTATAAGCCTTTTGATAGATCAAATCAAGGATACCAAAGTCGCTGAACCTTAGTATTTACCAGAAAAAAGAACAATTGTTTGCTAAACAAAAGCAAATTTACCTGCAAGAGAGTCAATTGGGCAGACAAGGAAGTTGCTTCTGTTTGCAGGGTCTGGACTTTTCTTTCAAGCTCAGCAATGTACCTCATCTTCCTTTCTTTAGACCTAGCAGCTGATTGTCTATTTGCCCAAATCCTATTGCATGACATAAAAAGGAATGTCAATATGATGTTTAAATGGAATACAAACAATGTAATGTTAGTTCAACACCCTTTTCAAATTCAGAAAAGAAATGGCCCAAATTGAAATTTTAACGCAGCGCTTAAGGTTAATTAAATATCAATTGGTTCATTTCCCGCCATAAAAAGTACTTGAAAAAAAGTGTACTATAACAAAATATTAATTTTATGGTCAAAATCATCTGAGTTACAACCTAGAAGAAAGTATAACACTATAACTTACTGCAAACTAAACCGCCAAATAAACAAAAGCAACATGTACAGAACAAAGCCATGCCTTTTTAGAGCCAAAGCTGCCGACCACACTAAAAATTTAAATTTGCAGCTCAAGACAGTCCCTAAAAACTTTCGTCATAAAATAAAAAATGAATAAAAACAACAATGAAAATTGTATATCTACCTCTTTGCGCGCTTGGGATCAATAAGAGCTAGCTCTGCAAGCTTAGCAGCAGATATTGCTTTCTTGGAATCAACTGAAGAGATATCTTCTGAACCTGGAACAAGCATTTCAGGCTTGATAGTTGTCGATCCATCCATTGACTGACTATGTTGGTGTCTAACTCTTGGTCTCTCATTAGCACCAGTGGCCACCTCTGCAGATGATGTTGCTACACCTGACATCGCAGTTTGCATTGGAGTGGCTCCCGCAGAAGAGGGCTCGCCCAATTGAAAGGCCGATGTAGCAGATGAAGAATTAAACTTATCCATATCAAGGTACATAGACAGCAAGTCTTCTTCAGTCTCATCAGAAAACGAAGGACCATCCGCACCACCAACTACACCAAGATCACTATCAAAGCTGATATCATCGGGAAGGGTCAGAATTTCAGAATGCGCTCGTCTGTGACCCAAATTCCTCGGTGGGTTATCCGGCATTCTACTAATATCATGGCTAAATCTACCTGAATCAGTAGCCAATCCATGCCCAAAATGACCCGCTTCTGAACTACTACCAGGGGCCAAAGGAGGGAACGAAGAGGTGGATGGTTCGGGTTTCACATTGAAATTACTTCCACCAGATGAAAAACCTGAATACCGACCTGACGGGGGAGGCAAGCCACCCCCATGACCAGGAGACTTTTCCTTATCCATCCCAGACATTAATCCTAAAGGTTTACAAAATCCTATTGTTAGAGGCTTCAAATTCTGGTTTCCAATCCAAGAAGCGCAAAAACAGCTACCTCCAAACAATAAGGGGCAAGTCTATTATTCTAGCAATAACAATCAATGCTAACGTTGAAGCTTATAAAATTCTTAAGCAAAACAAATTTAGAACCCTAGAATCTCACCCCAAATGATTCAGAACCTATAAAAATGAAAACGAAATTACAATACAATATAATAACTTACACAACATAAAAGGGCTTCAGAATTCAAATCTTCGATAGATCGCGGAAACGAATAAAGGAGATCTAACACAGTGCGAGAAAGAAAGAAAAACAACAATTACATACAGAGAATATAAGTGTTAAGGAGAATAACTCAGCTCCAGATAATCACCGAATAGCTAAGCGAAGCTGGAGGTTGGAATAGAAGGGAAGTTTCGGGGAAAATATAGGGATTTTCTAGGAAAATGAAACATTCTTGAGCATGGGAATGAAATGCAGGATGGAGAGAATCCAACGGGTTTTCTCGCATGAAAAGGGAATTGTTTTTAATGAGAGCAGCACATGGAGAGAGAGAGAGAGAGAAAGATCGAACAGACAACGATAGCAAAGAAGCTTCTCCAATACGATATAGTATGTCTCTAATATATACTATTTATATGCATATATAGTAACAAAATATATCCCATGTCATAAGATCACTTCTCTCCGTTACATAGATAAGATATTACTTGGTACTAATATACATAAACATAATAATACATTTTCTTTAAGTTGAAGAGTTTCATCTACTAAGCACCAAGCTCTAAAAAGGTGGGGTAAGAATTTATTCAATCATAACATATCAACAATTTGTGGATACAAATCAAATTATATGGCCACCAAATCACATTACTAGCTGATAAGATTAGTTTAGCTAAAAAATAGCAACAACATTATAAGATTTATAATAATGACAAAACTAATAATTTTGAACCTATTACAATGACCAACAATGTCATTCAACACTAGTCTTAAAGAAGCAATAATAGATACATTGCTCTTGATTTTAAGAACAACACTCAAACAATCAAATTCAATAATAATATTAGCATACCTAAAAGAAAGATATTAAGCCAGCACATTGCGAATAACCATAACTTCTGCCACTTCAAGGTTAAAACAACCCTCTGATCTCCAACACGTCGAAGAAAGAACTACACTCCATTCATCTCTAATCACCATGCCTAGACCACTACAACCACCAATCAAGTCAATGGCTGCATCTGTGTTGATTTTGAGGCAACCTAACGGAGGAGGAATCCATCTATGCACCATCAGGATTGAGTGAAAACTCACCTTTGGTCGAGAAGAAAAAGTGGCTCCTACTGGCCTTGTATAGATTGGAGTCAACGTTGTCCATTTATGGTTTTGATAGTTCCCAAGGAAATCACGAGCCCCATTAACAATTAGAACGAGCAACAACTCGGTATTATTGTGGACTTTTTTATTTCGCTTATACCAAATTCGCCACATAATAACCATCACAAACTCAATCATCTCCTTCGAAAGGGGATCAATATATCTATGAATAAAGTTTAAAAAATCCTTACAAGGAACAAGAGGATCCCTTAAAGCAAACTCACAAATTTTTCTACAAGGTAACAAAAAATACCCACAAAGGGCATGATAAGTAGATTCTTCTCTCAATTCACATATAGGACACAAACCATTTGATAACAGTCTATGGTGAGCTAGATTAATAATCATGGGGATTCAATTATTAGACACTTGCCAAGAAAAAGTCTCGCCTTTAGGGTAGATTAGGAGTCAAAAGCTTTTTCCACCAACTAGAAAAATTCACAAAAGGAGAAGAATGACCCAAGTCCAAGTTAGCAACCACTCTTAACAAAATACCAACTTGATTTCTCAAAGTTCGATATCAACTTCGTCTGATACATCTGAAGAGGACCACAGAATAGAGATTATAGTCACCACTTCATTAGAACAAAAATTGGCTTGGACTAAATCTCTATCCCAACCACCTGATGCATCCCACAACAACGAAACTTTTCTTGAATCATCAAGCTAATGCGGAGTGGATAATAGTGTTGTCGCCACTGAAGGAATCCAATAATCAGCATAGATAGCAATGTCATTATTATTTCCCACTCTCCAAATAGCCCCTGAATCAAAAAGTTATTTACTCCACAAATATTTTTCCAAACAAAAGAAGCCTTTTTCAACTTTTTAATCCCAGTAAAGGGTTTGTTTCTGAAATACAAATCCTTTAAAGCATGACCAGCCAAAAAAGTAGGTGTTGAGATTTTATGCCCTAAATAAAACCTAATTTCAAAGTAATCTTATTTACTATTAGTAAAAAGAAATCATATTTTGATATTGTCATATGCTTGGTCTATTGGGATTTATGCCCTAAAATCAAGTATTTGAAGATAATATATTTAAAATATATGAAATAAAATTATAAGATAAATGAATACATTAATTATAGAAGTATAATTAATAAATATCTAAAAATTTCTTATTCATGTAGAGATGGTATAATATTGTAAAGTCATACAAGAGAATTAATATTATATAATATGAATAAGACAAGTCGGTAGTGTATTAAAGTAAGAAAACTTTAATATGAAACTACTAAATGCGGTTTACTGTACATTATACTATAGTGTGTGATTTTGATTCGGATCACATGTGTGGATACTGTTATACCTGAAATTTGGCTCTGTACCAGAATTTGACACGTGTCTTTCAAGAAGAATATGAATCAACTTTAGGAATGTAATAATGGTGTTGCATCATTAAATGAAATTTAAATAACTCGTTCCAATTAAATACAAGTTTGATAGAAATATTCAAACCCGTTGACTGTTTAGTCTCATGCGAGATAAGAATAAAAACTATTAAACAAGAATTGGCGAGACACACGTTTGCCTCAGGATAGACAAAGATAAAATGTACAAGACGAGAAATCCTAAGGCCTCGTGAATCATTGACTCTCTCGTGAAAACAAAGTAAAATTTATGATACTCAACCGCCTCGCATTTTACACAATAAAGAAGTCATCTCGCAACATCAACACAAATAAAGGAGTATAGTGAGATGAATTACTTCAACACTTAATGTTTTTCTTCTCAAGATGGATAAGAAGGATCACTCATATTTGTTGAGATACAACCTTCCAATTCAGCATAACCGTCTAAAAGAAAAATACAAGAAGCGGTTGGGTAGTTATTAGATATTATTCCATGTGTAAATAAATGAAACGTGGGGAATGTCCACGTTTCATCAGTAGTTGTACGAGATGATTACTGTTCGATCAAAAGAAAATTGATCAAACAGATGGTAACTGTACGAGAAAAGAACAGTCAGAGTATTAAATGAAGAAATGATTTACCTCAAAGTTTTGATCCACCAAAATCGAAGAATGCAAATTTTAAAAGGGAAAAATACAATAATACCCTCAAAGACATTTAAAAAGTCATTTAAAAAAAAATACTTTTTAGGAGGCAATTGTTATACCCTAATTTCAGCTAATAACCAGAAGCTGACACATGCACAAGAGAAGGAATATGAATCAGCTTAAGCATTGCATCATGAAATGCATATTAAATAACTCGCCTCAAGAGTTACGGTTGATAGAAATATTCAAACTCGCTGCCACTTAGACAAATGCGAGATAAGAATAATAACTATTAACGAGTAAGATTGGGGAGATAACAAGTCCATCTCGAAATAAATATAATACATAATGAAAATTATTCAAGACGAGTACACAAAGAGCTTGCAACTCATTGACCTACATACTCGAAAATAAGAGCTTGCAAATTATTGACCCACATACTCTTGAGTAAAGAGTTTGTAGCTAATTGACCCACATACTTGTACGAAGAAAGAATAACTACATTCATCCATCTCGCTTTTTATACGTTAAAGTAACCACCTCGTTGATACCTTCCAAAATGGTAAAAGAGAACTGGGAGAAGAATTGTATCTCTATACTTAGCATTTTTCCTACAAAGACGATAAAGAAGGACAACTCATACTTAGCAAGAAACAACCGGTATAGTTAGCATAACAAGAATAATAACAAAAGAGTGGTTAGGCAGTTATTTAATAGTATCCCATGTGCATAAAAATGAAACGTGGAGAATGTTCACGTTTCATAAACAGTTACGAATTATTAGATCCCAAGAGAATAACTGTCACCCTGTGAATCTATAAATAGGGGCAGAACCCAGGAAAAAAGGGACGGAGAATCTAGAGAGAAAAAAGGCCAAATATTATTATCATTAATATTATTGTATTCTGCAACCAAAATATTTTTCCTAATAAGATATACTTGTGGACTATGAGGAGTTAACTTCAAACCCACGTTAAAAACTTTCTAGTGTTCATTTATTACTATAATTAATACTGTGGTATATTTATTACAAAAAAAAAGGCTTATATTTTTTGTTAACGAAAATTTTCGTTAACATTTACTAAAATATTATTTATAGGAAGCTAAGTATTTTAAGGATGAAATACATTGAGGGGTAGAATGGTAAATTTGTCCCTACTTGATGTAAATCATGTATATAGAATCTTTGATTATTTGGATTGAAATAATGGATAATTCATAGCTTATCTATTCTTAGTGAATAGAGCGTTCTATGTAATCAGGAGTGTAATTCTAAATCTATAGTGGAGTCATGAGAAATTAATAAGATAGGAAATTTATTTGGTGAATTCTAGAACTACTTATTACGAGCTTGATTATATAGTCACCACACTAGTTGAAAGCATATTCTGAATAAGACTATGTCTTGTTTGTGAATTTTCACTAAGCAAGGACTTATTTGAGAAGAAAGAGAGGATTTAGGGTTTATTTATTAATCAAGAGACTTTGTAAGGTCTAATTAATAAGTAAGTTAAATGGCAATTTTATACGATAAGTAATTATAATTATTAAATAGATAGATTTGACATTTATAGAGTTAGAATTAAAATATGGCATTTTGAAATGAAAAAAAGATAAGTTTTTAAATAAAATGGCAAAATTGAAATCCTATAGGGCCCCACTAGGGTTCGGCCATAAGGGTTAATTAAAGCTATTATTTTATCTTTTTTAATTCCAAACCTAACCCTAGAAACTATCCTATAAATTGAAATAGATGGCTCTTATTTTGAAATCCTCTTCTTCTCTCCTTTTTTGAACCTTAAAGTGAATTGAGGAGTTGCCCACACAATTCAAGACAATACTCAAGATAGTGTAGAAGATTGTGTAGAAATATGTCAACTAAGAAGATCTAGGTCCAGATCTTAATCATACTCTACGACAGAAAGGATCAAGGGTTTGAGATCTGAACAGAAGGATACATTATATTCTACTGCCACCAATGTAAGATTTTCTATAACTTTATATGTGTTTATTTCATTATTTTAAGAAAATCATATTTAGGATGTTAGATCATAGTTTATAATCAGACATACATGTTGGTAAATCTAAATCCTGGTAAAATAAGTTTCAACACCTTCCCCCTAGGGTAAGTCATCTTGCTTAAGCTAGGGGAAAGGTGACTGTCCGACTTCTTTTCTAACAGTCATGACCATCAGTCATGACTTTACACATTCTCCATCAATTTAATCCTGGTATCCTCATGTCATGTGCCATAATTTTTGCCATGTTACCATCATCAAAATTTGGGTTAACAATATGTATAATTAAATTATTATTGATTTTGTTTGGTGCAAGTTCAATATAATATATATATTAACTCAAAAATTGGCAAGGTGACATGGTGAGACTAATGACACAGTGGAAAGCTAGAGAATGTATAAACAAAGAAACACAAGGTCCAATTAGCCTAATGACATAGTTGGGTTGAATAGTACTATGCATTATACACCATAGGCATATGGTAAGAAGCTATCAGGCCAAGCATCTTATGGGCCAATTAGCTCCATCAGGCTGAAAACCCCATCAAGTTGAATACATATTGCTCATGGTATTCAAGGCCATGTACTATAAGGACTAACAAAATGACCTTGTTGGCTATATCCTAATAGTAATAGGGGAGGTAGTTCTTACTACAGTTCACCTAATTAATAGAATCTCTTCTTCTGTCACTTTAAGTTTAACTCTTTTTGAAAAATTGTATGGTTGTATTCCTGACTATTACAGTCTTTGGTTCTACTTATTTTGTGTTTCATCCTAGTGTAGAGCATACAAAATTGGCGTCACGCTCTAACTTGTGTGTTTCTTGGTTACGTTGATGGAGAAATGGATATTTATGTTTTGATCCAACTTCCCATAAATTATACAACTTATCTCTTCCTTTCTCTCTCATTCAATGACAGTGTTTCATGAGTTGAGTACACACTGTGATAAATACATTATCAATCCTAATTTTCATATGTATCCACACTCGTCTTAGCGTATTAAAACTAGTTTGGAAAATCATAGTGTGACATCTTTCATCATCATCATCATCATCACATGGATTGAATGTTCGATTTACACAAAAAGAATCAAGAATACCCTAATAAATCTTCAAGTGGTATTATGTTTTAACTCATAGTGTAGATTTAATGTTTGTACACATTTACTCTTAGGACTTATAGTTTAGATTGTGAGAAACTAAAAAAATAACTTTCAAAATTGTTTTTCGCTTTCTATTCTGATTTCGACCATAAAAACCTACAAGCTTGACAAATGGCTAAGGGATTTTCGCAATAGTATAGTATCGACTTTGAAGAAACTTTTGGTCATGTGGTAAAAATAACTATTGATTGTACTCTTATAGCAATTGCATCTATTTGCCAGTGAAGTATATCTCAGATTGATGTTAAGAATGGCTTTCTAAATGGTGACTTACATGAGGAGGCCTACATGGTTCTTCCTCCTGGTGTTCCTCATAATCATAGTGAAGTTTGCAAGCTAAAATAAAACATATATGGTCTAAAATAGGCTCACTAAGTACGGTTTTAGAAGTTTTCTAATGTTATTTTATTTCTTGACTTTCACTGAAGTGATCATGATCTAACTTTGGTTGTCAAGTCTACGTCTACTTTTGTTGTATGTCGATGATATAATTATAAGAAGATATGATTTTTCAAGGAATTGAAAGTATTGAAGTTATCTTTTCTCCAAAAGGCTATCTGCTTTCTCATTTAAAGTACACACTGACATTATTAAATGTGCTCACCATAATGATACTAGAATTGTTGATACTTTATTTGAGATGAATGTTCTTCTTCTGATGGCTCTCCCTTGGAAGATCCTACTTTGTATTGCACTATTTTTGACAGTTTGGTTTATCTCACTATTACTCGTCATGACATTGTATATGTTATTCATACTGCTAGTACGTTTATTGCTTCTCCTCCTACTGTTCATGGGACTACTATTCTTTTCATTTTACAATATCTTCAAGGTACTATCTTTCAGATCCTACTACTACCTTCCACTTTGAAAATTCTCTTATTTCTTGGAAGAGTAAGAAACAATTTATTGTTTCTCGATCTTCTATAGGGTACTATACCATGTCGTCTACTATTATTTGGTTGAGATGATTACTTGTTGATATAGTTGTCATTCACTCTTGTCCCACTCCTATGTGTTTTAACCATCAAAACACTATTCAAATTGCTCACACCTTAATTTTCCATTAACACAACTTTTGAGTTTGATTGTCATTCCATTACGATTTGAAACTTGACACTACTATTTTGTCTTTTGTTTCTTATTCGTTGTAGCTTGATGATTTCTTTACTATGTCACATTAGATTTCTCATTTTTGTGTTCTCATAGGCCAACTCTAGATGCTTTCTTATTGCATGATGATGGTTTGAGAGGGGATGTTAAACAATTGATCAATGTTATTTTAGTCAATATAAGGCTTACTATTATTTGTATTATTCACATTTTTGCTTTTCAAATCAATGAAACCTTAACCTCTCCATTTTTCTCCATCTCTTTCTTCTGTTATTGAAGTAAAGTTATGAAACTCAATTCGGGTACACATAATTCTCTTCATATTTCACATACTACAGGCTACACTAAAAGGCAATCCAAGAAAAATGTTCCACAGCAAAGAAAACAAATATTAAAAGAAGAAGATAAAGGGTAATAGAATATTTAATAATAAAGAAAAACAGAATGTACGACATGGTGTGACGATTATCTTAAACCCAAACCCCTTGCAAATTATTTAGTAAATGTAGTCTGGTAGTTGAAGGGGAAACTGTGCTACATTTACCCTGAACATGTCGCCTTTTGGCTCTTGCAACCTGAAAAATAAGCAAAAAATAAAGTCTGCAAGATTCGATATTACTAAACATAATATTAGCACAACCTTGTCATTAAAAAGCACTAGCTAGGTAACAAGATAGGCTCTACATCAGGTTGAAAAGTAAAGAGAGGAGGATTGTTATAATAGTATGCACTATGCAACCAAAAAACCATAAATATTTAAATAATAATAATGATAATAATCTCATTTTTATTTTACTTTTTTTCTCCATTGTGGTTGGAACCAAGCTGAAATTATTTCCGCTAAGTTTCACACGAAGCTGTTTGGGAAAGTCTCTTGAGGTGAGGATGCTCATTTAGTTACTAATACTGGACCATTTAGATCAAACATGGCAGAGTAGGTTTACCAAATAAGATCATGATTAATGGACTACTTTTTGTTCAAACTTTGGGTAAAATTTATAAACAATGCAAAGTAAGCAGCGTACCTGCCAGGGACAAAAGTAAAATAGCCTTCAACGGAACCTTCAGAAGATGGTAAAGGAGTGCAACTCTCGTAAATAAATTCCTTCGCACCTGGACGCAGTATTGGGAACTGCAAAACACATGACAAGTGAAGAGATAAGTTATCCAAAGGGAGAATGCAAGGATGTACCAAATATCTACAA
This sequence comes from Cannabis sativa, assembly GCF_029168945.1. Taxonomy (NCBI): domain Eukaryota; kingdom Viridiplantae; phylum Streptophyta; class Magnoliopsida; order Rosales; family Cannabaceae; genus Cannabis; species Cannabis sativa. Next base: position 26,073,199 of record NC_083609.1, on the reverse strand, counting down.
GTTCAATATAGAGATTAAGCAAATCTATTGAGCAACTGGTACAAAAGCTAATGTATATGTCAGTTTTGTTCAGGGACCATTCAAAAATATCTAACAGTAATCAGCAAATCGGGAACACCACAGTGCGTGTATATGTATAGGTTATGGATGTACTCTCTTTTCTAGTGAACCTGTTCTAATATAGAGTAATTTATAGTACTTTTGAAGTAATTGAGAAATAATATTGGATTAGTACTGTTGTAAATTACTTTAGGATAGAAGGAGACCGATCCTAGAGCTATATATATATATATAGAGAGAGAGAGAGATTCTTAGGTAGGGCATCACTTTTGTCATATACGAGTTTTCTATTTTTGATAGTTGGAGAAATTATAACTTAACTGTTTTTATATGACGTTATAATAAACAATAAAAATAGGATAGTTAATCTAAAGTAAGCTGCACTAAATTGTACCTTTCCAATTACAGCTTCACCATTAACATCAGACACAACTTGGTTATTAGCACGAATGACCCAGTGTCTCCAATACAGTTGACAAGAGTCAAATGCCATCCCATTGATATTGCCTCCTCCAGGAAGAAGGGACATGCGGATAGAGTATGTAAACAAATATTTTTCCTCAAAATCTTCAAGGTCTGAAAATTCTGGAATAAGCACAGCAGAAGCACTAACCTATGATAAATAGTAAATTGTTAGTAAGCTCCCTGGACAAGAGAATGAATGATTAGGATTATAGTCACGGTAACAACAACTACAAGAATTAAACAACATACTCAGCTCAACTGATTTTTTATTTTTGAACTTTTTTTTACTAAGAAACAAGTACAGGTAAAAGATGATCAGGAATCATCTGCATTACCAATTATTCAACCGCATAGAGTGTACTAGACATAAAAACAAAAAAACGCAAACACAACAAAAACACCTTAGCTATAAAAAAAAAATAAGAAATTCAAATTACAACCACAAAGAAGGATTGAGTTAAGTTCTCCTTAAACCTCAACTGAACTTTTAGCTTCACCAAATAAATTACCTTATCACAAAAGGGTAGCTACTAACAACATAAAAAATTAAACAAAGTGATCTTAACTGCACATAAACTTTTGTTCAAAATCATTTCCAACAAAGTAACATAAAAGCGTTTGTAAGAACCTAACATACACACCCTGCAAGTACAACTCTCACTAGTTTTAAGGTAACCAATGTTTTCTTTTTTCTTGTTTTTTTTTTTTAATAAAACAGCTAATCTCTAGATGTAATTTAAGACAATAATCTTATCATTTTTTGTACTACTCTTTCTATATCTATTATTCAAAGTCCCTTGTTATATATAAAAGATAATAATAATAATTTTACTACTAGTAGTTTTATCCCTCAATGTTTTTTTTTTCACATATATAAATATATATATTTCCTCCTTGCACCTGCACATGTCAAAATAAAATTCACCACAAAACTAATGAAAGATATTTGTACTTAATAAATTACATAACAAAACAAACTAAGAATTGTATGACTTATTCCGAGGTGTTCTTTATAACATCCAGAATAAGATTTTTAAATACCATAATTTTTATGCATTTGCTTACTTGGATAAACATTATTTTCATTACTATGCTTACTTAAATACAATGAAACTGAAAGAAGATTATATATCAGCTTAATGCAATTACTTACTTGTACACCAGAGGTTATAGCAGTACTACATAAGGGGGATTCTTCAGGAAACTGACTGATACTATTACTACCGGGTTTTTTCCCTTCACGAAGTTTGATGATTCCTTTTTCCAACCGACTAGCATGCTCCTCTAACCACAGCAACATGGCATCCTGTTGTTGGTTAGCATTAACATCATGCACTGATCTGATCGATTCCTTTGGAACACAAGGAAGCATTTCTCCAGAAGCTGACAGATTCTTGGTGCCAACAAAGAGTTGACCGCTGCTACAGTTTAGCAAAAATAACTTGGGAATTAATGTGGAGGAAGCAGCCACAATAATATAATTTGATTTTCCAGAGAAACCAGGATAAGATCTGTTATCAATTGTTTGCGCAACAATTTGATGTAAAGGCAGCAAGTACACATTTACAGAGCGGTTATAGAAAGTATAACCACCTATCAGGCCCAATGGACTACCATACAGATCATTTGCATAGTCTTCATCTTTAAATTCCTGGCCATCGTAAAAACGATAGAGGATCCTCGTAGGAAGAGGTAATTTCACCTTCAAGATTCTTTCAAACTCTTGAATCTCAGATTCTGATGCCCCCTTTCTAAGAGTAGCCTCAGCCTCTGGAAAATTAAGTGTCAACCAATTTCTAAGCCTTCCCCAACATTTATGTACCCGCCTTACAAGTGACCAAGGATACATACTAAACGATTCTCGCCATAACTGATAAGATACCTGGGTGAGACAGAACCAGGGAAAAAAATTTAAATGTCAAAGGATACTCTTTCATACTAATACTACTGAAGCAGCTAAGCAAAAATCTTATAAATGAAGTATAGGGGAATAATATTAAACCAAAATGTGTCATTAACCTAGACTAGTACTCAACTCCCTCAACAAGTAAAGTCCCACAAAATAGTATACTTGTGAAACCAAAGTCAATATAAAATGAAATCAATAGTCCCTCCAGTAGTGTCTTAAGTCAGTTTGTCAATGTTCTTTCCAAAAACATATCCGGGTAAAGAAAAAGAGATTAGGCAACCAATACAATCCCTTCTCAACTAAATATGTAGCTTCAGCAGTTACGTCCCCAAAAGAACCCAAGATAGAATTCAACAGCTTTACCATCAATTGGGAACACAATAAAACCGACCCAGAGTCCAAAATCAGTAAATCACTAACCTACAGTTACCCATAAAAATAGGTATAACAAAAAACAATCCAAAATTACACAAACTGAACGAGTAGATACGAAAATAAAACATGATTTCTGACCCATTTGCTGAGTTTTGCACACCTTGAAAGAAGCGACTGGATTGCCGAGAGGATCAAGGGGTTGTGAGAGGCCAAGCTCTTGGGCGCAGAAATGGGACCAAAGAATGTCATCGGAGGTGGATGTCCGCAATTTCTTGCTGACACAAGAAGTTCTAGCGGTGTCTTCAGCTCCTAAGTTGCTTAGGATTATGTTAAGCTCGAGATCACCCAACGTGTCGAACCCCATGATTTCTTTCTCCCTGATTTTCTGGTAAGAAATCTGCTATGCTATGTAATCGTCCCAAAGAAAGATTATTAATCTCCTATCCTATGTATGACTCTTTCTCGTGTGACACTTTTCATCCCTGGTAAAGCATATTTTCCAAACTATTGACACTTTTCTGGTGTAGCACAGTCGGTGTTACTAGACAAGGGAAATTTGATATACCTTGCTTAAATATGGTACAAGATCTTTTAATGCACCACCTATTGAACACATTAATCCAATTATACCCCTTTATAGTTTTTTTTTTTTTTTTTTTTTTTTTTGAGAAAATACCTCTCTATAGTTAAAAACCAATTTTTCATTTTGTTTCAACAATCTGTCTCTCTTATCTCTTCTCTCTCTCTCGGAAGACCACATCACACCCACACATGCACCACCCTTTGTTTGAGCTCCCCTGGTCACCCACACACACCGACCTTGCACCAAGTGAACCATTGAAACTGCTATTTAGGACCTAAATCCTTGCAAAAAATAATAGATATGCAATCTTTTTGCTAATTATTGTTAGGTTTAGTTGTATTTAGTTTGATATGTATAGATCTACATAGATAATGAATTTATAGAGTACCTGCTTTGAGGTTTTAAATACCTCGAAGCAACCATCATGTTGAGCGAGAAAGAAGACCTCCTAGTAAAAATCTCCAAATACCAGGCACTGGTAGTAGTCAGCAAGTTTCTTCTCGTAGTATTGTACCATCAGATTTTGAAGTTTATACAAAATTCAAATCTCTTATGTAGATTAAGGAAAACATAGAAGAAAATAATATTTATTCAACTTCTCTTAGTGGTACGCCTTCAGGAAAAATACAAACTGACAAGTTGTACACAAACAAGGCTGAATTGAAACAAGTAGTGAAAAGGTTTGCATTGAAATTGAATTTTAAGTTCATAGTGAGGATGTTTGGCACAGATGTGTTTTACGCAACTTGTAAGGATCCAAATTGCAAATGGAGATTGAGGAAGAGGAAGAAGGCACGTTGTAACATGTTTGAGGTTACTGTGTTCCACAACGAGCACACATGTAACCTAGATTCTAGACATGCTAATAACCGTCAAACAACATCTTGGGTTGTTGGCCACCTTATTTAGGGAAAGTACACATTAGATGGAACTAATTACAAGGTAAAAGACATACAGAGGCAAAAGGTTTCTAATGATGATAAATCGTATCCATGGCATCTACGTTTAGGCCATATTGGCCTAGACAGAATAAACCAATTAATAAAGGATAGTCCTTTGAGAGAACTAAAAATTAGGACTCTTCCGGTATATGAATCTTGTCTAGAAGGCAAGATGGTTAAAAGACCTTCATTTGTGAAAGGCAATAGAGCCAAAGAACAACTTTTGCTTATTCACACTGATGTTTATGGAGCATTTAATATTCAAGCTCGAGGTGGTTATGAATACTTTGTCACTTTTATTGATGATTATGAAATTCCGTATTTTAATATTCCCAGTTTGATTATTTAATTAAATGATTAATTAAATGCGGAATAATAAAACTGGTACTGAAAACAGTTTTCTGTAGTTACAGAATGCAACTCTGTAACTCCAGAGAAACCCAGAAAAACAAACAGTGCATAAAAGTAAAAACACACAAGATTTTTGTACGTGGTTTCAACAATCCTTTCAGATTGTTACTAGTCCACGGGGCCACGCCCAGAGATAAGATTCATTAGATCGGTATCAAAAATACAAAGTAATTGACTTATGCATAAATAGACTCCCTCTTATTGTATGCCGCAAGCTTGATGTATTCCACCTACTAACCGAATCTTGATAAAACTCCAAGTGCTCGAACTCCCTTCGATCACCTTGAAGAGTGCTTGAATCCTCCCGATTCAAGGCTTAAAGGCTATCTCCCGAAAGCCTATACAACCATCTCCCGAAGGTTGTGTGCTTGTATCCTCCCGATGCAAGACTTCAAAAGCAATCTCCCGAAAGCTTGTAAATACCCTTCTCCCGAAGGTGCACTGATGTTCTTCTTCGTTGTAGACTTGAATACAGACTCAAGACAATACAAACAACAAATAAACAGAGTAAGAGTAGAACAACTCTTCTCTACAAATCAAAGACTCTCTTTTCTAAAGATATGAATGAAATTCAAAGATACAAGAGAGGTACCAAGAGAGGTACTAAACAAAGACACTCTTTCCTTAAGATATGAAAGCAATTCTAAGTGTATGAAAGAGATGCAAAACCTAGCTACTATAAGATGTATTTATAATGAATATACATCTCATAGACAGCTTACATTCGGTCTGAACAAGACCTCAACCCACTAGAAACTTCCCTAAAATAATTCTTCAATCAGTCCAGGAATTTCCGTTTCTGTACATACAGAATCGTGGGCAGTAACTACAACTTTCCTTTTATAGAAAAGGAAAGTCTAGCTCCGGTTTTCTCTTCAAGAAACCTGATCTAAGAAAATGGGAAACTCAACACAAGATCAGATTACACAGCTGGTTAGATAAAAACGAAATGGGTAACCAAACTTACCATTTTTACCTTTTTTCCAAAAATAGGAAAGCTAGACAACTTTCCTTTCAAGTTTGATTTACACAAATATGGAAACCAAATCAATATATGCCAGCCGAAATATACATTAAATAATAAAATATTTTTGTCAATTAAATATGCCAAAAATGGAATTAACAATCTCCCCCTTTGGCACTTTGATTGACAAAACATTTTATTATGAGAAAACCTGCATCAAGTGTTAGAAACCAAAGCAAATAGCTTTTTAAAGATACAAGAGTATAGAAAATACTCCCCCTGCATGAAAGCTCTCTAACACATAAAACAAAGAACTTTTTTTGGACGGAAAAGCTTGCAAACCGAAGAACACAACTCTGGACCCTTATTCATCATCATTGGGTCGGAAATATTTCATGATGCTGTCCATCTTCCTAAGAAGCAAGGCCTGACTGGTTTCCATTCTTCCCAAACGCAAGTTGAATTCTGCCATTTCTGCAGGAGCAGAAGTGGAAGCAGATCCAGCAGCAGGATCATTTGTAAGACCAGGAAGCGTACCGAGCCTTTCTTTGAGCAACTTTTCCTTGAGGAGGCTTCTCAGGAATTTTGAAAGTGGTTCCAACAGCAGGCATCTCAATTGATTGATTCTCAAGAATCAATTCCTCTTGATCAGATAAAATTTTATAGATTAAGTGAGGAAAAATGAGATTGAGCCTAGGTTTCTTACCCTTTCGAAGAGAGACAATTTGCTCCCAAATCATGTCAGCCAAATCAATTTTAGCACCAATTGAAACTTTATATAAAAAGAAAGCAAGTTCATTTGAAACATTTACCGGATTGGAGCAAGGAAACCAATTGGATAGGGCAAACCTCATGAGAGCAGCATGTTGATAGGTGAGTTGAGACATATGCATGGTGTCGGAGAGTTCAATTTCATTATCACCAGAGAGATAACCGAACACCTTTTGACGATCAAACTCCACATCAGTTGGCTCAATTCCCATAGGCAAATTGAGAGCCTCAAAGAACATCCTTCACGGTGAAGGAATACCGGTTGTCCTCTGACAAAAACTTTGCCAAACATGAAAGAGTCCTCATCGAGAAACTCATCAGTGATGTTAGCATAAAATTCCTTCACAATTCTATCCACATACCCATCAAAACCGATCAAGGTATCTACCCATTGTCTTTCTTTCAACATGTTATACACTCCAAAAGGCTTATGAGCAATAACATTAAAATTTTTCTCCACAGTAAAATTCCTATTCTCATAGAATTTCATATCTCTAGCATGATCATTATAACAAAAATAATGAGAGTGGGGCTTGAAGTTATCAAGAGAAATACCAGAGGGTCTCTTTCTTTTCTGTGGAAGAACAGGATTAGAGACAATGGGCCTTTTTCCTTTGTCCTTCTTTGGAACAGCAGGAGGCACTGGAGCAGATTCTGTAGTGACAGGCTCAGTTTCTGGTTCTTCACTCTCGGATCCAGAATCATCAACAACAGGAAGATCTTTGGGCACAAATTCTTCACTTGAATCGGACAAGCCCTCTGAATCATGATCCTCCTCACTTTCTTCTGGTTCAGAATCCGAGGAAGAGACCGAAAGGGGATTCTCCTTGAGATTTTTGGCCTTTGAAGATGAAGAAACCACCTTTTTCCCTTTAGATGCAATTTTAGGTTTAACCACTTCAGGCTTAGAAGGAGTGGAAACCTTGGACCTTGTTCGAGAACTCACCGTGGGCAAAGTCACCAAAGCTTGGTCGACATTAGGAGCACCATTCGAAGAAGAGGACTTCGACAATGTGTGATCGGATGAATGGGATTCATCATGATCACCCAACCCAGGTGTTGGAGAAGCAATAAGTGAGGCACCAACAAGAGGAGATGAAAATTTTGCCACTGATTTTCGAGCTTGGGTCTTCGATTTCTTGGCAGACTTCGTCGGAGCAGAAGACGAACCAGAAGCTCCGGTTGCTGGAGCAGGCGGCGCAGGCGGAGACACCGGTGAAGCAGAAGCAGATCCACGAGTGGGCTTCTTGGATGGTTGGGCATTCTTAGTTTTGGCCATTTTTTTTTCTTTGAAACCCTAGAACACAAACCCTCTTACTTTGAACAATGTTAGACCTTTGAGAGAAAACAATAAAAAGAGAAGAGAGAGAGAGGTGATCGTGGGATAATGGGAAGTTGAGAATATATAACTTCCAATTTTAAATGCCCAAATTTAAAAAAGAAAAACTGAAAAGGAAGGTAACTTCCTTACCTTTGACCCACGTGTGGAGAGGAAAAAAGGAAACCAAAAAGAATTTTTCAAAATTTGGTCAATGTTTCCTTAAATGAAAAAAGGAAACCAACAATCCCCACAAAATCTAAGAATTTAAAGGCCCTTACCAAAACCGAAATTGCCACCAAAAAGGAAACCAACAAATAATTAAATATTTAATTACAAGTTTCCTATACACACCAAAGAGACCAAATCTCCACAAATAAAGGAAACATTCTAAAATAAATACAATTAAAACATGTTTCCATGAAATGAGAAAATAAAAGAAAAAAAATATACAAGGATTCGAAAAAGAATTCGAAAAAATATGCCCCCCTTTTTCTTTTATTTTTTCAGAAAATGCCCCCCAAAGAAGAAAAAAAAAATTGCAAATAAGGAACAAGAGAACACACCAAGACACAAAAGCACTAATCACCACTTAAGAGCAAAAATTGTGTCTAAGAATATAATGAAACATAACAAAAAAATAACAAAATTTTTAACAAAGCTCACTTGACAACTCGATCACGAACCTTTTTTTTTTTTTTTAATTTTTGATTAAAAGACAGAAAAATAAAATAACCTTGATATTTTTGCAACTAGAATTCACAATGTCCATTTGTCTTTGTCCCTGATGAAAAAATCAAACTCATAAGAATAATCAGAAATTATTTTATCAAACTAATGAAGTAATAGAATGAGGTCAGACCGGTTCACAGGAAAAATTGACTCCATCACCAAGAATATTAAAGCACATCAAACAGTATGTAATAGCTTTATAACACCATTTTCGAGAATAAACAAATTTTACCACAAACTGTGTCAAGCATTAGTGTGTGAAAGTGTAAGCAGGGAACATTGCCCAATTTGTCAAAAAGACTTTTTCTGATAAATTGTACCCATAGGAGACGCTGTCACACTACCTCAATGGTAGCCCTTTTCAATGGTAGCGTATCTTCTACATAACTCCTAATTACATAGTTCCAACTTACTCAGAGATGGCTTTCACACATTGAGATAGGTAGCTCTATTCATCCAATGGAGCTTGAATACACAGTTTTTTGAACAACAAAATTCGAAAATGGTAGCTTACATAACACTGTTTGATGAACACCGAATATTCCCGTGAGGAGTGGACAATTTTCCCGACAAACCTGTATGACATCATAATATTACAACATTAGCAATCAAATAGTGACTGAAATTCTTATAAGGTTGAAATTTTCTTCTAGGACAAAGACAAGACATTATGAACTCTAAGACAACTCAAATATCAAGGATTATGGAAAAATAAAAGCATTAAACAATACAAACCCCTAAGGATTTCCTTAGAGAAATAAATCGGACCGAGTCAAGAGCTTTAGTAAAAATATCTGCAATTTGTTTGCTAGTTTCAACATATTCTAAGACAAGAATTTTATTTTCCACAAGCTCTCTAATAAAGTGATGACGAATGTCTATGTGCTTAGTGCGAGAGTGTTGAACAGGATTCTTAGAAATGTTTATAGCACTAGTGTTATCACAAAAAATGGTTAAAGTTTTCAAATCAAACCCCTAATCTGCCATCATTTGTTTCATCCATAACAATTGGGTACAACAACTACCCGCAAGAATGTACTCACCTCGTGGACGGAGAGATTGAGTTTTGCTTCTTGCTATGCCATGAAACCAAATTGTTTCCAAGATAGAAACATCCACCACTAGTACTTTTTCTATCATCAGCATTACCTGCCCAATCAGCATCACTAAAGCAAACAAGGTTAGAATTAGTGTCTTTTGAAAACCAAATCCCAAAATCAATAGTGCTATTTACATAGCGAATGATTCTTTTCACAGCAGAAAGATGGGATTCCATGGGATTAGCCTGATAACGTGCACAAACACCAACACTATAGCAAATATCAGGACGACTAGCAGTAAGATAAAGCAAACTTCCTATCATACTTCGATACAAAGTTTGATCTACCTTTACTCCTTGTTCATCTTTGCTTAATTTCAAAGTTGTGCTCATGGGAGTGTTGGTATGTTTGGCTTTTTCAAGGCCAAATTTTTTCACCAAATTCTTCGCATACTTACTTTGAGTGACAAAAGTTCCCTCATCAGATTGCTTCACTTGAAGACCGAGAAAATAAGTGAGTTCACCTACCATACTCATTTCGAACTCCTTTTGCATTTGGGAAACAAAAACCTGCACTTCAGAGTTAGAAGTAGAGCCAAACACAATATCATCAACATATATTTGAGCAACAATCACATCAGAATTAATGTTTTTGATGAAAAGTGTTTTATCAACATTTCCTCTCTTGTAATCATGAGAAAGCAAGAATTCAGTTAGACGCTCATACCAAGCACGTGGTGCTTGTTTTAGACCATACAAAGCCTTGTCTAACTTATAAACATGATCAGAAAATGTGGATCCTCAAACCCTTTAGGTTGTTCCACATACACTTCTTCTTTTAACGACCCATTCAAAAAGCGGATTTGACATCCATTTGATACAATTTAATACCAAGAATGCAAGCTATGGAAAGAAGTAACCTGATCGATTCCAGTCTAGCTACTGGAGCAAATGTTTCATCAAAGTCAACACCCTCAACTTGAGTGTATCCTTGGGCAACCAACCTTGCCTTGTTTCGAATGATAGTGCCAAACTCATCACTCTTATTTTTGAAGATCCACTTGGTTCCAATGATGTTCACAAACGGTGGTCTTGGAATCATTTTCCAGACTTTGTTTCGAACAAACTGATGAAGCTCATCCTGCATAGCTAAAAACCAATCTTCATCCATTAAAGCTTCTTTTACAGATTTAGGTTCTAAAGAAGAAATAAAACATAAAAATTGAATTATATTAGCATATTTTCTTCTTGTAACCATGCTCTCATCCAAGTTTCCAAGGATGAGATCTCGAAGGATGATTCTTTTTAACCCCGGAGGATGGTTCCCTCCGTATTGGATCGTTGATTGAATTTAAAGGATACTCGGATTCTTTTGTTGTTGGATTTTCTGTAGCAATAGATTCCTGCACAGTAACCTCGACGACTGCTTCTGAAGCTTCGTCAGGTTCCTTTTCCTCACAGCAGTGTTTTTCAAGCAAATCTTCAATCCGTTCTTCCGTGGAAAACTCAGAAAAATCTTTTAGATCATCAACAACAACATTAGCAGATTCCATAACAGTTTGGGTTCTCATGTTATACACACGATATGCCCTACTATTTGTGGAATATCCTAAGAAAACACCTTCATCACTTTTAGAATCAAATTTACCAATGTAATCACGATCTCGTAAAATATAACACTTACATCCGAACACATGAAAGTGACTTACATTTGGTTTCTTACCTTTCCAGATTTCATATGGTGTTTTGTGAGTACCGGGCGCAAGAATACTCCGTTGATGGTATAGCAAGCGTGTTAATGGCTTCGGCCCAAAGGCGCTTTGTGAGCTTCTTGCTATTCAACATTACTCTAGCCATTTCTGCTAGAGTACGATTCTTTCTTTCAACCACTCCATTTTGTGGAGGAGTTTTAGGAGCAGAAAATTCATGAGAAATACCGTTAGCTTTACAAAATTCATCATATACGATATTTTCAAATTCCTTACCATGATCACTCCTAATCCTAACAATTTTGCCAATGTTACAATCTTTTTCAACTCGTAATTTCAAACACAGAGTTTGGAAAGCTTCAAAAGTATCAGATTTTTCTCTCAAAAATCCACCCATGAGAATCGAGAAAAATCATCAACACAAACAAAAATATATCTTTTACCATTTAAGCTTTCTACCTGGATTGGACCCATTAAGTCCATGTGCAAGAGTTCGAGAACTCTGGAAGTATTCACATCTGGGACACTCTTGTGAGAAATTTTCAGTTGCTTACCTAACTGGCATGGACCACATTTTCCCAATGACTCTTTACCTAATTTAGGTAATCCTCGAACAATCCCTGAAACAGATAATTTTTTCAGATTTTTAAAGTGAATGTGACCAAGTTTTTCATGCCATAGGTCAGTAACATTTTCAATGACAGAATGACAAGTGGCATGCGTAGTGAGAGTATAACAATTATCACTAGATCGCAGCCCTTGTAACACAATTTCATCAAGAATATTATATACATAGCAATGATTGCTATCAAAGCTCACAGTATAACCCTGATCACAAATCTGACTAATGCTAAGTAGATTAGCTTTTAGTCCTTCAACCAACATGACATTCTTTAGTTTAGGAAGCCCTTCGAACTTGAGAGTTCCCATTCCTATGACTTTACCAGTAAGACCGTTACCAAATGTAACTTCTCCACAGTGCATTGGTCTTATGTTCACAAGAAATTCTTTTTCACCTGTCATGTGTTTGGAACAACCACTATCAAAATACCACATGTCAGAAGCAACAGTTTTAAAACAAGTAGAACCTACCAAGCATTTGTTTTTGACAACCCATTTTTGTTTTTGTAAAACATGTTTATTTCCAATGTAATTAGATTTAAACATGTTATGCATGATTATGCATTTAGGTCGAATGTGACCTTTTACTCCACAAAAATGGCAAATAGGAATGAAACGTCTTCCTTTCCCTTTGAAGTTGTCAAACTTACCGTGCTGCTTCTTTTCTGTAACAACGGAGTGCTTTGCTGTCGAGACAGAGACCTGCGAGGTAGAAACAGTTCTTCCAGAAACAAAACTATTAGTGGTATTAGACACAGGTTGATTTGGAACATAACCCGACCCGGCATGATTGGTTTGGCCGGATTTTTGAATTTTTTCAAAGATGGTGGAACTCGGATTTAACATTTTAACATTCTTTTTAATGTTATCAATTTCCTTGGTTAAAGAAATAATTTTTGACTCTTTTAAAGACAATTCAGATTCACAACATTTGAGTTTATCTTCCAACTCATTAATGTTGTTACACAAAATTTTATTATCTTTAACCAGGAGCGATTTTCAAGACTAGTTTCCAACCACTTACCAAACATTACCTTGTAGGATTCAATCATGGAATCCTCATCAATTTCTGACTCATCTGATTCGGATCTGGATTCTTCCTTGTTGTCATTGATCAGGATATTTGTCAAGCAAATGCTTTTTCCTTTTTCCCGCAAATTTCTTGACAAAACACTTGTTAGGACAACTTTTTCTTTTTCATCCTCACTACTCTCAGAATCATCACTCCAAGTAACATTCAATCCCTTTTTATTTTTCTTTAAGGTATTAGCACATTCAGATTGAGTGTGACCAAAACCTTCACATTCTCTGCATTTAATACCTTTTTTATTGTTAGATGGAAAAGGTTTAGAGGGAATGTTACCAGAAATGTTACCTTTTGGGTTCTTTGAAAAGAACTTTTTATTTCCACCAGATTTCAAGAATTTTTGGAAATTTTTTGCCAATAGAACCATTTCATCATCATTTTCATCATCAGAAACAATATTTTCAGAAGCATTAAAGGCAATACCTTTGCTTTTCTCATTCGAGAGATTTTGCTTACTCTTTTTCTTGATTTGTTGATTCAACTCAAAGGTTCTTAAAGATCCCATGAGTTCCTCAACCTTCATTTTGCCAAAATCTTTCGCCTCTTCCATTGCAAGCAATTTTGTATCAAACCTGTCAGGAAGAACTCGAACAATTTTTCGAACCAAGACAGATTCATCTAGTTTTTCTCCCAAGGCAAAAAACTCATTAGAGATGTCAGATAATCTTTCATAGAAATCATTTAAAGTTTCAGTATCTGACATTCTCAATTCATCAAATCTAGTTTGAAGCATGGTAAATCGTGATCTTTTTACATCAGCAGTACCTTCAAATTGAATTTGAAGGATTTCCCATGCTTCTTTTGCAGATTCACAAGATGATATTAATTTAATAAAACCTTCACCAACACCATTAAAAATAGCATGTAAAGCCTTATTATTATAACCAGACAGTTTTTCATCTTCAGTGGTCCAACTGAGTTCAGATTTTACCTGAGTATTACCTTTTTCATCATTTTCAGTAGGTTGAGACCATCCTGTAAGAATAGCTCTCCATGCTTTCTCATCTTGCGATTTGATGAAAGCTCTCATCCTGACCTTCCAATAAGGATAATTCGACTCATTCAATAGAGGAGGTCTAGAGATGGAACTTCCTTCTGCAAACAAAGACATCTCACACAAAACAAGTTAAACGGAATAACCTCAAGATCTCACTAAGAATTTAGTGACTTGCTCTGATACCAATTGAAATTCCGTATTTTAATATTCCCAGTTTGATTATTTAATTAAATGATTAATTAAATGCGGAATAATAAAACTGGTACTGAAAACAGTTTTCTGTAGTTACAGAATGCAACTCTGTAACTCCAGAGAAACCCTTAAAAACAAACAAGGCATAAAAGTAAAAACACACAAGATTTTTGTACGTGGTTTCAACAATCCTTTCAGATTGTTACTAGTCCACGGGGCCACGCCCAGAGATAAGATTCATTAGATCGGTATCAAAAATACAAAGTAATTGACTTATGCATAAATAGACTCCCTCTTATTGTATGCCGCAAGCTTGATGTATTCCACCTACTAACCGAATCTTGATAAAACTCCAAGTGCTCGAACTCCCTTCGATCACCTTGAAGAGTGCTTGAATCCTCCCGATTCAAGGCTTAAAGGCTATCTCCCGAAAGCCTATACAACCATCTCCCGAAGGTTGTGTGCTTGTATCCTCCCGATGCAAGACTTCAAAAGCAATCTCCCGAAAGCTTGTAAATACCCTTCTCCCGAAGGTGCACTGATGTTCTTCTTCGTTGTAGACTTGAATACAGACTCAAGACAATACAAACAACAAATAAACAGAGTAAGAGTAGAACAACTCTTCTCTACAAATCAAAGACTCTCTTTTCTAAAGATATGAATGAAATTCAAAGATACAAGAGAGGTACCAAGAGAGGTACTAAACAAAGACACTCTTTCCTTAAGATATGAAAGCAATTCTAAGTGTATGAAAGAGATGCAAAACCTAGCAGCTATAGGATGTATTTATAATGAATATACATCTCATAGACAGCTTACATTCGGTCTGAACAAGACCTCAACCCACTAGAAACTTCCCTAAAATAATTCTTCAATCAGTCCAGGAATTTCCGTTTCTGTACATACAGAATCGTGGGCAGTAACTACAACTTTCCTTTTATAGAAAAGGAAAGTCTAGCTCCGGTTTTCTCTTCAAGAAACCTGATCTAAGAAAATGGGAAACTCAACACAAGATCAGATTACACAGCTGGTTAGATAAAAACGAAATGGGTAACCAAACTTACCATTTTTACCTTTTTTCCAAAAATAGGAAAGCTAGACAACTTTCCTTTCAAGTTTGATTTACACAAATATGGAAACCAAATCAATATATGCCAGCCGAAATATACATTAAATAATAAAATATTTTTGTCAATTAAATATGCCAAAAATGGAATTAACAGATTATTCTAGTGACTACTTACATTTTAAATATAGTACCATCGAAAAGCATAAGCAACACTCCAATAGAATTATGGAATGGGACAAAACCCATTTTAAAATATTTTTATATTTGGGGTTATCCTGCTCATGTTCTTAAATCCAAGAATGGGAAACTTGATCCCAGAACTGAAGTGTGTATGTTTGTAAGATATCCAGAGGAAACTCAAGGTGCATACTTCTATAATCATCAAGACAACAAAGTATTTGTATCAACAAATGCTACTTTTATTGAACATGACTATATGAAAAGTCACAAACCCCGCAACCAAGTGGTTATCGAGGAAATCAAAAATAAGCATATTTCTGAACCATCAACTTCAGTACCATTAGTTGAATGACCAATAAAAGTCACCACTATTCCAAAAAAAGAAACCCCAGTACATCATCACAATGGGAGGGTTATGAGACAACATGTCCGCTATGAATATGAAGCACATGTTCTTGTCTCCAACACAAACAATGACGATATATTGACTTATAAAGAAGTAATGGGAGACCTTGACTTAGACAAATGGAACAATGTCATGGATCAAGAATTGGATTCTGTGCGCACCAACAAAGTCTAGGAATATAAAATTTCACCCGAGGATGTTACACTCATAAAGTGTAAGTGGATTTTTAAGAAGAAGATAAATATTGAAGGGAAGGTAGAGACCTTTAAAGTTAGGATTGAATCCAAAGGCTACACACAGGGAGAAGGGGTCGACAGTGACAAAACCTTCTCTCATGTGGAAAGACTTAAATCCATTTGGATTCTTTTTTTTATAGCTACCGCTTATGATTATAAGTAGGAGTGTCGATGGAGCGGGTCGGATCTAATCCAGCTATGATCTGAATCATGTAATGTTCTGTCCCGTCCCGCTCCGATAGACTAGTTACTTAGATCGGATTAGATCAGACCTGCCTTATACGGATCGAATTCGATCCGACCCAACTCTTTTTTTTTAAAAAAAAAATAATTTTATATCTAAATTTATAATTTTTTTCCTAAATCCATTTTTTTAAGAACTAATAATGCATCATTTTTTCCTATATATTTTTATTTCATTTATCAAAATCAATTAAAAAAAATATCAAAAATTTATCACAAAAATGTAAAAATAAAAAAATCCATATTTATTTTAAAAATTTTGTATAAACTAACAATTATAAAATGAAATCTCATTTTTTATTGCATTGTTGAAATTAAAACGGGGGACTCTGACTATTTTGTCTCTTTGTCGAGAATTTTTATGGCACATAATATCATCTCATCACTCTTTTTTTCTCTTTTGTTTCATCCATATAATTCTTTCATGTTTTATAATTTGTAGCTATAGCTATATATAGCTACTCAATTTAGGGTAATTTAGACTTTAATCCTATAAAAAATCTAAAAAATATTTTTAAATATACATATAACTGATAATGAAGAAAATTGAATTAAGGTGGTGATGAAGGAGATAATAATTAATACTAAAACTAGGGATGAGCATCGGTCGGTTTGGTCAATTTTTTTCTATATAAAAAATTCAAAATTCGGTTTTCGGTCTAGATTGGTGCAATCCGAAAACCGACCGACCAATCCAGAACCTATTTTAAAACTAACCGTTTTGAACCGCGGTTTGGTCGCTTTAAACCGCCTAAACCGAACTTTTTTTTAAAAAAAAATAATAATCCAATTTATTCTATAAATACATTATTTTACATTTTACAACTACAAACAAATAAATTAATTGTTCAAAAACTAATTATCTTATTCTTTTAACTTTAATATTAATAAAAAAAGTAATATAGTATTTTTATATATTATTAGTAACTACAATAAATGAAAAAAAAACTTAATAAATTAATATATATATATGTATAACGGTCGGTTTCGATTTTTTTGGTCGATTTATTACCAAAAAAAAAACTGACCGTTTAACGGCGGTTTTAACCGTTAACGATTTTTTTGGTTTTTGGTTTCGTCGGTTTCGATTCCAACTGTGTTCGGTAGGTCGGTTTGAACGATTTTTTCGGTTTTTTGGATTTTATGCTCACCCCTAACTAAAACTGCTTCATTATAAATATAAATATATATCTATAACCCTTTTATTTTTATATATTAATTATTAACAAATTAATATATATGTATATATATTTATAGAAATTAAAGCGGAAAAGAAAATTAATCACACTGTAAATTCATATATAAGTATATATATAGTATTTATATATGCATATACAGATCAATACACTACACCTAAAAGGGAAGAAAAATACCCGAACTTAATTAATTAATTATATTTAAAATAATTTTAGAAAAATGTATATATATACATATTCAAAACGGATTGGGTTAGATTCGATCCGTAAAAAAATTAAGTGGGGCGGAGAGAATCTGATCCAAGATCCAATAAGTATCCGAATATTTCAGATCAGTAATGATCCGTCAGATTGGATCACCGACCCGACCAAAATAAATAGATCTTTTTGCCATGCCTAATTATAAGATATGGCAAATGGACGTCAAGACTATTTTTCTAAATGGAAATCTTGATGAAATCATTTATATTGAACAACTAGAAGGGTATGTACTACTATTGGAAGATTGAAAGGTATGAAAATTACTCAAATTCATTTATGGATTCAAGCAAGCCTCTAGATTCTGAAATATCACCTTTAATAAAACTATTAAGAAGTATGGCTTTAAACAAAATAAAGATAAAGCATGTGTATACAAATACATTAAAGTGAATATAGTGGTATTTCTAGTTCTTTATATTGATTGTTAATTCCATTTTTGGCATATTTAATTGACAAAAATATTTTATTATTCTTTGTATAATTTCGGCTGGTATACTTTAATATAGTTTCCTATTTTGTGTATTCAAACTTGGAAGGAAAGTTGTCTAGCTTTCCTATTTTTGAAAAAAAGGTAAAAATGGTAAGTTTGGTTACCCATTTCTTTTTTATCTACCTAGCTGTGTAATCTGATCTTGTGTTGAGTTTCCTATTTTCTTAGATCAGATTTCTTGAAGAGAAAACTGGAGCTAAACTTTCCTTTTCTATAAAAGGAAAGTTGTAGTTACTGCCCACGATTCTGTAGGTACAGAAACAGAAATTCCTGGACTGATTGAAGAATTATTTTAGGGAAGTTTCTAGTGGGTTGAGGTCTTGTTCAGACCGAATGTAAGCTGTCTATGAGATGTATATTCATTATAAATACATCCTATAGCTGCTAGGTTTTGTATCTCTTTCACACACTTAGAATTGTATTCATATCTTAAGGAAAGAGTGTCTTTGTTTTGTTAACTCTTTTATTCACTTTCATATCTTAAGGAAAGAGTGTCTTTGTTTAGTACCTCTCTTGGTACCTCTCTTGTATCTTTGAATTTCATTCATATCTTTAGAAAAGAGAGTCTTTGATTTGTAGAGAAGAGTTGTTCTACTCTTACTCTGTTTATTTGTTGTTTGTATTGTCTTGAGTCTGTATTCAAGTCTACAACGAAGAAGAACATCAGTGCACCTTCGGGAGAAGGGTATTTACAAGCTTTCGGGAGATTGCTTTTGAAGTCTTGCATCGGGAGGATACAAGCACACAACCTTCGGGAGATGGTTGTATAGGCTTTCGGGAGATAGCCTTTAAGCCTTGAATCGGGAGGATTCAAGCACTCTTCAAGGTGATCGAAGGGAGTTCGAGCTCTTGGAGCTTTATCAAGATTCGGTTAGTAGGTGGAATACATCAAGCTTGCGGCATACAATAAGAGGGAGTCTATTTATGCATAAGTCAATTACTTTGTATTTTTGATACCGATCTAATGAATCTTATCTCTGGGCGTGGCCCCGTGGACTAGTAACAATCTGAAAGGATTGTTGAAACCACGTACAAAAATCTTGTGTGTTTTTACTTTTATGCACTGTTTGTTTTTCTGGGTTTCTCTGGAGTTACAGAGTTGTATTCTGTAACTACGGAAAAACTGTTTTCAGTACCAGTTTCATTATTCCGCATTTAATTAATCACTTAATTAAATAATCAAACTGGGAACATTAAAATACGGAATTTTATTGATGACACTCTACTTATTGGAAATAATGTAGAAAGGTTATCAAATGTAAAGAAGTGGATAGCTAAAAAAATTCAAATGAAGGATTTGGGAGAAGAAAGCTATGTTCTCGACATTAAATCTATAGAAATAGAAAGCAGAAAATATTAGTGCATGTTTGGCATCATAACTAAAAAACAGTTTTTTGTTTTTAGAAACAGAAAATTGTTTTTTGAAAACAATTTGGCTTGTTTGGCCTTGTTTTTTGAAAACAGTTTTCAGAAAACAAAGTTACAAAAAATAAGAATTTTGAAAACAACAAAATGTTGTTTTCTGTTTTAAAAACCAATTCACTTTTAGTCAATATTATTTTTAAAAAACATTAACCAAACATAATTTATTTTTAAAAACTTCAAAAACTATTTTTTGTTCTCATTTCTAAAAATAATTTTTTGAAAACAAAAAACAGAAAACAATACCAAGCATGCTCTTAGTACTTTCTCAAGCAACTTATATAGATAAGGTGCTCGAAAGATTCTCAATGAAGAATTCCAAGAAGGGCGATTACTGAGCATATAGGGAATCACTTTATGCAAGGATCAATGTCCAAAGACTCCTCAGGAGATGGAGGACATGAGAGAGTACCCTTATGCATCAACAGTTGGAAGCTTGGTGTATGCAATGTTGTGAACAATGTCTAACATATGCTATGATGTAGAGATTGTTAGTCATTACCAATCTAATTCAAGATTGGAACACTGGATAGTTGTAAAGCACATTCTCAAGTATCTTTGGAGAACGAGAAATCTCATGCTTGTGTATTCCGGTTGAGAGTTAAAATCCTACGTGATAGATAGTTAAAGATAGATCTCAAGTATCTTTGTCTAATTTTCAGTCAGACAAAGATAGTCAAAAATTAACATCTGGGTTAGTATTCACTCTTGGTGGTAGAGTTGTAGTCTAGAGAAACATTAAGCAAACCAATATTGTAAATTTAACCATGGAAGTCGAATATATAATAGCTTATGAAGCAGCTAAGGAAACATTTTAGTTGAAGAAATTTTACACTGATCTAGAAGTAGTTTCAGAAGTAGAAAAATTATTGAGGCTCTATTGTGACAACAGTGGAGGGGTTGCCAACTCCAAGGAACCAAGAAGCTACTAGAGAGGCAAGCATATTGAGAGGAAGTATCATATACTAAGAGATATAGTAGAGAGAGGTAATATGACGGTCTTGAAGATCGCATCGGAACATAACTTGGTAGATCCATTCACAAAGACACTATCAGTAAAATCTTTTATGGGTTATATAACTAATATGGGACTAAGGGAGATGCCCAATGCCCTAAAAAGCATGTAAAAACAATTCTGATTATTGATAAGAGTTGAATATTTTAATATATACATGAATGTTAAATTATTAATATTTAATATTGAATAATTTATATATAAATATCAGAAAAATTATTATTCATTCATGAGGCTGTGACTTGTAGTTGTACTGAGAATTAAGGTCACTTAGCCATGAATAAAATATTCAGCAACATATTAAAGTTTATGAATCTTTAATCAATAGTTGCTCATATGGTTCACTGATGCCCGATATTCGGTGCAAGTATTCTCAATTCGGATTACTGATATGACATTTAGAGCATCTTTAATGGTAGCATCCTTAAAGGATACTAAAAATTTACACATCATCTAAAAATATAATATTTTATTTTATCTCTCTTCCACATTATTTTTGGCACTCTTACTTCTAAAAACACTCCAATGTATATCACTCTTTAAAAATGTTATAATTATGATCTCATACATTGTTATTTAATATATCCTAATTTTTTATTACAATAATTTTTTAGCTTCAATTTTTTATTAAAAAATAATGAATAGCATTGTAGCTACAACATAGCATCCATACAAATTTCTATAATGGCATCCTCTTCTCTCCAATGGTATAGTATCTCAATATTTTACCACATAATATGTCCACCTCACCAAGCATTCTGTAAAGTTTTACCATTGGAGATGCTCTTAAGTGAAGGTATTGTATATAATACATATTATATATGACATGGATCAATATGAATAAAGTTGTCATTATCAAACTTATCGTTTACTATAAAAACCTAATTCATATCATAATGATGATTAATAGTGGATCGGCCTAAATCCTGAGTAATAATGAACTCCTGTTCATGTTATTAGTTTCTTTGACTCATTTGTTAAAGTTTCTCAGAGAAGATGATTCTTACAACTTTTGTTTTGGGAATCTAATAATGTGGATGGCTGGAAATATGATCTACAGTTATGGAATCCCGACTTTCCTAACGGATCGAATGTTGGTTCCCTTTAAGTGTTAATTCTAAAATGAAAAAATTGTGCACAAATTTAAATTGGATCTAATTTATACTTTCACTAGTGAATTAACAATACTAAAGGATAAAGAAGTAATTAGAATGGTAAAATAGTAATTTGACCAAAACTACTTACAAATTGACATTAGGAGAATTAATCACTAGAATTGATTATATCAATGAATACTACAGTAAAACTCAGTAAATATAATTCTATAATTACTAAGAGTTCAATTCTATATTTATAATGGAGTAATCATGGAATTAATAAATATGATTATTTGATTGATGAGATTCAATAAATAAATTTAGTTTATTAGAGCTTAGAATTATAGGTCTGTGGTCCTCAAATCGTCACCTTGAAACACTGACAAGAGGTGAGATAAAAGTTGTATATGTAAGTTCAAAAAAATTAATTTTGCATTATCAAAATAGTAATTTTTATTTTTGTAATAAATAATTTATTTTTTCAAATTAATTAAATAGGAAAAAGACAAGTTGTTAGGACAAAAAGGCACATCCTTTGTCTTAATTTAGACATTAGGGAGGCGCCACATGCACTGCAACGCCCTAAATAATTAGGCACGCTACCCAAAATGATTATGAAATTCTAATCCCCTAACCGGGATTACTAATTAAAAAATAGCGCAGAATTTAAACTTTTATATTAAACAGACTGAAAATAAACTTGTAATATATTTAAACTTTTCAATCATAGTTGGGATCCCAAAAATATTTACAAAATTATTACAAGCTTTCTTACTAGCCGACCTAAGCGGCAAAACAGAATACAAAAGTCAACACTGCTAGACCCATAACCCGCTTGGTCTGAAGTGGCGTGAACATGTACATTCTTCGTCCGCTCCGAAACTCATGGTTGATCGGCTAATGTCTTACCCTTTCTGCACAAGAGAGCACCCGTGAGCCAAGCCCAAGAAGACAAGATATAACATAACAATAATAATATGCTCATCATACTGTTTAAACAATGATGCCATTTATATATGTCTGTGTGTCACAGACCTGCATGTCACACTCACATGCCTATTTATATCTACGTGGCGTAGACCTATGTGTTGCACTCACACATCTCTTTATATCTACGTGGCGTAGACCTACGTGTTGCTCTCACACGTCTAGTTACAATAAGGCCCTAGAATAGTTCATCTCGGTTCTGATTACCGAGTCCAACTTGATTATGCCTTGAACGCATAACCCTTAATCTTAATATGTATAACACATAACTGATGGTGCCCACTGCACCATTGGTCTATCTACTATAGACCTGCATGTTACGCTCACATGCCTATTTATGTCTACGTGGCGTAGACCTATGTGTTGCTCTCACACGCCTATATACGATAAGGCCTTAGTAGGGTTTACCTCGGTTTTGCTTACCGAGCCTAACCTGGTTATGCCTTGCTCGCATAACCCTATTCTTATATATATACGTAATCCATACATTACGTTCTTTCAATGGTTTATCCTGGTGATATATACCAGGTCTAACCCAGTTATGTCTCATTCACATAACTTATAACATACATGCGTGTATTCAACATTTACTACAACATATATAATCTTAGGGTAATAACCCTAACTTACAAACAAGTAATCACTCATATAATACACTTCTATATACTCAGATAACATTTACTAAGAATGTTAACCCTAACTCATGCTTTCACTGGATTCTTAATATTCTAGGGTAATAACCCTAGACCGCATTAAAATTAACTCAAGGTACCAACTTACCGAGTCTAGCTTAATTATGCCTTAAGCGCATAATGCATAATCTCAATATATACATTTATCCAACATGGCATAGTATTTATACAACATATATTACTAGGGTAATAACCCTAGGCTATTAAACCGCTCATGTTAGGGTAATAACCCTAATCCCTGTTACTAAACTTTCATGCATATCATTCACAATATAAGCGCCACTGCGCATACTCTACGTGCTAATCACTGTCTTACCTGTTGTCCAGCTATAAAAGGAGATTCCGAATCCCCGGGTGCTCCTGATCAGGTGTCGGTAATCCTAGTCACACAAATCCGGGATAATTCACACTTAGGGTTAACCCCTGATTTCCAACTCATAAAATTCAAACATGGCATTTATAACTCATATAATCATATAGAGCTCGAGCTTTCCAACGATATAAAGAACTCCCGAATCGGAGTTCGGATCACAAAGTTATGCATTTTTAAAAATTCAACACAAACTGCCCAAAAACACGAGGGCGGGCCGTGGCATGCTCCAGACCATGCCGCGGCACCTGGGAAAAATTCCCAGGTTCACTCAAAGGAGCGGGCCGCAAGATGCTCCGAGCATGCGCGGCATCTGGGTGCAGAACCCAGAAAACCAGCAAGCTCAACTCGAATTTTCAGCCCAAAACTCAATCTTTTCACTCCAATTTCTCAACCAAACTTTCAAATCAACAAGTAAGGTTGCTAGCAATTATTAGATGATCAAATAAACACATTTCATACATCAATTCTAGTAATAGGCTTCAAAGATCAGATTACCTAAAAATCACATAAACTCCCATTTCAAGCTCAAAAGCTAGAGTTCACAATTTTAGCTCCAACCACAATTCTCAGCAATCAAATAGCATAAATAACTGGAATTCAAACATGAAGAACACCCTAGATTCCATCCAAAGCTCACCCAAACACAAACCCACACAATAAATCACAAGATTCAAGTATACACATGCTTAAATTCACACAAGAACACTCACATGCAACATCACAACACCATCAACCTATTCCATGCTTTTAATCCATAAAATTCAGCAACAAAACTAATAAATCAAAGCTGTAAAACTACCTCAATATTAATCCAAAAGCAAGCTTAAGTTTCCACAATCACAAAGCTTCAAATCCAAGCTCAAACACACAATTTCCACCAAAAAGATTTGGAAAACTCAAAGGGGGTTAGAGAGGGAGAGAGTTCGGGTGAGAGAGATGTAAAACCAGAAAATTCATTCCCTTTTCTCTCAAAAATCAATCAAATCAAAGTAAATCCAAATATGGTCAAATGACCATTTTGCCCCTAGGGCTTATATAACATACATATTCCTTTTTAAGGGCATAAATGCCATTTCACACTCAAATATTGCCAAATAAATTTCAGATTATCATATTATCAAATAAAATGCCAAATAATCAATTCAATTTACATTTCGGGCCCGAACCCGATTCGGCCCGAAATTCCCGGGTGTGACTATACCGCGCCAACCTGTCAGAACACACCTGAAAAGACAACACAGGCATACTATATAATAATATAGTTCTATTAAGCACGTGATTAAATAAATCTCAACAATTTACCCTTCTCGGGTCATAATTACCAAAATGCCCCTGGCTCACCAACGGGGTCTTTAACATGTTAAATTTCATATAATTTCACATATATTGAACTATATAATAATATAATTCCTCAATTAACTCACAATTATCTAATTAGGGTTTTGCTAATCCTTTTCTTAATTCTGGGTATTACATGCACTGTATCTAGACACAATGCCATGTGCCCCACTTATGTAGGATGTCCTTATTAGTTTGGCTAATTAGGATTTTTGCCCCCTGAACTTTGACATGTACCAAATCATGCCCCCTAAACTATTAAGGTCGTTAAAAATGCCCCATGAACTATTGAGATTGTTGCATTTAAGGATTTTTTTCTAATTTTAGTAAAAAAGTCTAACATGGATGAAAGTTCAAGGGCCATAATTTAGTACATGTCAAAGCTCGAGGAGCATGATTTGATAGATATCAAAGTCTGGGGAGCATGGTTTAGTACATAAACAATCACTAAAATAGTAAAATTGAACGAAATTAGATCAAAATCCTTAAATCCAACAATCTCAATAGTTCAGGGGGCATTTTTAACGACCTTAAAAGTTCAGGGGCATGATTTGGTACATGTCAAAGTTCAGGGGACAAAAATCCTAATTAGCCTATTAGTTTTATCTTTTCGAGTTAATTAATTTATTAATTAATTCAATAAGATAAATATTTAAAATTAAAAAGTAGGTAAGATATTCTCTCAAGTGGTTGAAAGATTCTCTCAATCGGTTATAAGATATAAATATCAATAAGCGATTTGGCTTTATTATTTATTCAAATAATTAGATATAATTTAATAAATAGATTTAAATTTAAATAACCTTTTATTAGATTTATTTAAATATATCGTATAACAATGTTTGATAGAATTTTTACGTAAATCTTCTAAAAGCGTAAAAAGGATTATACCATAAAATATTTTTCTCTCTATCACAAAAGAAATAGTTTTTGTTCATGTGTTGAGATTTATACAAGAACTTCATCTACATTATTATCCTACTAGTCCACATTAGTCCTTTTGTATGGTGGAAGGTCTGGAAGACTATGGTGTGAATTTCCAATCAATCAAAAAGGATAAAACTTTGGAAAAAAATCAAGGATACCATGATAGGCATCAAGAGGTAAATATTTTTTTTCATCTATTTACTTTCAGTTTAATATATACATATGGTAATTTTTGGCATTTGGTACAATGATAATCAGAAACAACTCTTCTGCTGCATACTTAATTTAGTATCATAAAACCAACACTTTGAGCTTCTCCTTTATTGTTTCAAAGAATTCATTGCCTCTGTATGTGATACACCAAGAGAAATGATTTGAAACTGGCAAAATTAGCTCTACAACCATTTGCTAAAAAAAACAATAAGCAAGTAATGAATTTCAATATAACATTGTTAAATTTTGCAAAATCATCTAAAAAGCATCTGTAAGAAATCGCAAAATATCGCCCAAAATCTCTCAAAATAAATTCAAACGTTATACAAAACAACATCGATAAGTTTCGCAAACAAATCGTGAAAGCATCGCTAAAACCTCAATACATGCATAAACAACATACGAGTAAAAGGAAAATTACAAAATTATCGCAAAACATTACTACGCAAATTGCAAATTCACTGTTTTCATACTGAACAAGTAGAAAATTGTAAAATATAGCAAAATAATCGTGAGAACGTCACTAAAATTAAAAAAAAAAAATGTCATTTCGGATACACAACTGATAGCAAATCATCGCTAAATCATCGCAAAAAGACACAAAACCCAAAAACCTTACGTCCCAAAACCCCGAAAATCCCTAGACCACGCAGTCAAAGCCAAACATTAATCACAAATTTAATTCCTAAAACAATAAACTAACCTCAAATAAACTAATTTATTGAGAATCAAAAAGATAAATTTTAAAGAAAAAATACAAAAACTAACCTTTAACTAGGTGATTCGAGCAGTGGCAGAGCTCGTGGGTTCAGCAGGTGGTGGCAGAGCTTGGATGGTGATTCGGGCCTTGATTGAGCTTTTGGTTCGTGTGGGTTCGAGTGGTTTCCAAATTTCAATAGAGCCCAGTTCACAGAGGGCTTGGGTTCACCAATACACAGGGGGCTTGGGTGGTGAGCGGTGGTTGGTTTCATCTAGGGTTTGGATTTGCAGAGAGAGAACAAAGAGAAAGGAGTTAGAGAGAATGGGGTTAAGTTGAAATAAGAGGAATAAGTTCGAAACCTAGTTGAAAGATTACAATATTTTTACTGTGTATTATGGGAGTTTATTCTTTCTTCATGTTTAACATCTTAGCATAGTTTATCAAATTTTTTTAGTACAATTAAAGTATTTTATGACAATAATATTTAAATTTATCTTTGATGCAAATTAATACATATAAGTAAAAAATTTAATAGTAAAAATACTTTTTGTTACACATTTATTAAAAGTAGTTATAGTGTGACTTAGAGTGATTGTGACTGGCCAAAATTATTATTATAATTTTATTTGTACTTTAAAATATTAAAAAATCAAACTTAATAAGTTGATCTTACAAGTCCCTTACTCTATAGTAAAGCACATTGATTTCTTTTCCAACTGCGGTAAATTACCAGTTGTCGACATGAAACTTCAGATCCAATAAACATTCATAATCACTAGTTACTAGTCACTAGTATAGGTTAATTTAGGTTATGGCATACCGGTTTAAGAAACAGACAAGACTATACACTAACAAAGGTAAGAAACTGACAAGACTATACTGTATTAAACCCTCTCTCTCTCTCTTGGTGGGAGAGTGCCCCAACTCTATCTTAATACAAGCATATGTTAACTAGCCCCATCACTCATTATCATTAATTAAGAAAAATTTGAATGAAAGCTTTGAATACTATTTCCAATGTTGTGCTTGTGCTGGTGTAGACTTCTTATATTGGCGAGGATAATTATTCTTCTTACAAATAATAGATGCCGCTGAATGAGGTAGGCTTTTCAATAATTTCACAACTTCTTTCACACCACTGTGTAGAAGCTTTGATACTCCATCTACTTCAGATTCATATTGTTCGTAAACAAAAAATG
The DNA here is from genome assembly GCF_029168945.1 of Cannabis sativa. Classification (NCBI taxonomy): domain Eukaryota; kingdom Viridiplantae; phylum Streptophyta; class Magnoliopsida; order Rosales; family Cannabaceae; genus Cannabis; species Cannabis sativa. The sequence continues at coordinate 26,044,981 of NC_083609.1, read as the reverse complement.
CAGTGAAAGCAAATGCTAGAGCTGCGATGCAAATTTGTTCCAATTTGTCAGCATGAGGTAGAATGGTAGTAAGTAAGAAATCGACCCACAAAATGACGTATTGAAACTAGCAGACTAACAGCTCCTTACCTATGCCCATAGCCATCATCAAGGATTGTATGGATATCAACTTCAGAAAATATACAGACGCTACAACCTGCAGTGAAAATATGGATATTAGTTAGAAAATCTAATAAAGATGTTAAGCTTCAAGAGAGAACTGCAATTGTTGTTTCAGCTATAAGAAATCATTTTCATGATGATTGTCTACTAGCAACACAAAAAGTTCCATTCAACTGGAATCAATTTCCTAAACTGACGGTTGTTATTTCCCTTTGTCGTGTCCCCAACCCCACGTATGTACTAACTTGGGTATTCAAGTAAAAGTTACTCTTTCTTTGATGGATGTGCAAGAGTTACAATTACATTTATATCCAGCTATGTAGAAATGAGTCGAGTGACATCAGATCAGATGCTTGATTCTCTCATAGGAAAACCGAGGATTTCATTATAATTTATAATCCAAAACATCAGAAAGAGACCTACTTTTCCATGGTTTATGGCAGATATTTATTTTTTTTTGAAAAAGAGAAGAGATCCCCTTGTCTTAGACAGGATCCTCCCCGTTATATATTAAAAGCCTCGCTTGTAGTAATTGAAACTGACGCTCTGGTGGTGGTACAAGCTATTAAAAGCTCAATCTTAATGCCCTCTTAGTTTGGATTACTTGTTGGGGATTGTCGAGTTCTACTTTCGTCTTTGAATAATGTTTCTTTAAAGTTTGTTAAACGATCTGCAAATAGGGCTGCTCATTGTCTTGCTAGAAAGTCTTGTTTTTCGTCAGATCGTGTTTTTAATCAGCATAATGTTTCTGCTGGTTTTAAGTCTATTGTAATGGCTGAAAGTGTTTAAATAAAAATTTTTCACTTTGACTCAAAAAAAAAAAAAAAAAAAGCCTCGCTTGTGGTGGAGGAAGATATTTGTATGAGATATAACTGCCCCACTAGAGTATTAAAATATGGTTTGAAGGTGAAATTGCACCCAAATCAAACACAATATTCATCAGCTGCTGAGACACTTCCTTATATTTGGTGATAATATACTAGCCTTTTCTTTCCTAACAAAGGTCACATGTCCATGAGTGACTTGCAATTTGCAACTTCCCCAAGATAGCATTGTAATTTTTAAAGCATATAAAAAAAACACAGTAGCATCGTATAAATTCCAAAAGATTTCATTTTTTTCATGTTAGGATTGAATGTAATATTTTTTTTTTTTTCGAAAACTGGATTGAATGTAGTATTATCTTATGAAATTTAGGACAATTACATATATATGCACAAAAAAATATATATTAAAAAAAGTCTTTTATCAAAATTTAGGACAATTACATTTTCCTGCACACTTTTCCCTACTGTTTTCCTCATAAAAATTTTCCATAGAAAAATCTATGGTTCAAACAAGACCTAAAAGTTTGCAAATATTGACGAAAAAGAATATGGACAAGCATCTAATTGCATAAATACTTTTGTGCAACTCCATAGGCCTAGAAAGAAATTGGTCATAAGTCATAACTATATTACATAAAACATGTATGACAAAGAATAATCATGCAACAAAACATCAGAAAATCTATTACAAAGTTCATACCTTAAAGAAAAGTTCCCAATCGTGTCCATTGGCCAAAGATCTAACACAATAGAACCCTCTGTTCCACAAACGTGCAACTGCTGTAATTGAATCTTTCAATATCCCTTCATGAATCTCAAAACAAGATATAGGCAACCTCTTGACATCGAAACCAAATCTATTGCAATGGCATCATAGTCAGTAGAAATCTAGAAAATTCCAGCAGAAGGCAGTCTCGTTATCAAAATAGATTTATAAAAGGTAAAAAAAAAAAGAACACGGGGTTGTTATTAATAAAAAAAGGTAGAATATTTAAATTACAACCACGTAAGCTACGTAAAATCTAATAGAAAATAAAACCTATTAAAGTAGTTTATTAGTGAGACATCATAAGGTAAAGCTTCTATAAACATTAAAAATGAGGGAAGGAAAGCAACCATGTGAATTGGCGTTCATGGAAACTTGAATTCTCCCTCAAAAGAACACATGAGACCATAAGATACTATGCAAAGAATATAATTCACTCTCACAACACAAAACTTGCACAGATAAATTTGGATAATGGATACCATACATTGGGTCCAAATGGAATAAGCAATGACCGCTTAACTTTTTTTATGTTGGAAAATTACTTGATGATCAAAAGAGGGTTTAGACAAGCAGAATATAAAACAAAGAATCACATGTTCCAGAGTTCCTTAAGAATGAATAAACTTCGCATAATACTTTTTATTTACTAGTCAGATGGAAAAAAAGTCGTGCATTAAAATCACTAATCATATAGAATATATTTGTCACAAGTTTCATGATTAAAAAAGGCCAAGATTAATTTGTGGGAACCATATAAAATGTATAGAAATAGGATCTAAGTTGGTGGTGAGAAGTGTGTGATTCCTCTGGAAAATTTTGAAAGTTTTTCTTGTAATATAAACTAAAGAGAAAATACTAGGGGGGATAAAGAACAATCAAGGGTAAAGGGACATTTTAAAACATTCCAAGATCTAAAAAATGTTTCCAAACCCACATAGAGGAACACTGAGTCTCTTGCCTTTTTTCTATTATTATTCTAAATTAGCCCCCCTGCTTAACTCTACAATATCTAGAGACCAGAAAACTATAGCATCTGCTGAATCTCTTGCCTTATAAACATCATTACTTACACTTTCGTAGGTAGTACACTGTATCCAAAAAGAGCAAACGTTAGAAGTAGCAGCAGCTTGGCTGCAGAATCAGCAAAAGTTCTTCCAGATAGGAAAAACCAGTTGAACAGCAGAACAAGAGCAAGAAAACATGCAAATGATTTCTTCTCATCACGCCACAACAATATATCTGCAACTGTAATGACAAAGTTTGAGGTCATTCTATGAGCAAATTTGAAAGTATAACTACAATCTTTATGGGTTTTAATCCTAGGATAAAGAAAAATATGTTCTCTCTCATTCTAAGTAAAAACTAGAAAGAAATAAAAAGAGCCCTCTGTTGATGCTGTGAATGACTGAACTAAAAGCATTAGATGGCACTAAATAAAACAAATAAAACCCATGAAAACAGAGGTCAACTATCGTGGTGTCTGAACTCAACTGAAAGTGATTGCTCACGTCTTCTTAACACGGAAATAGATGATCAGTACTGGGCTCAGTATGTAACATATAACCAAAATCCTAGCATAAACAGCTAGAGCTATCCAGGGTATGAGCGACAATCAACAATGAACAAGATGACTAAAACATTTTCACCTAAGGATGCTGCTGTACTCTTTAATGTTAAGGGAAAAGAGAAGGAACAAAACTATTCATACCATTACAGAAAAAGTGAGGCAGAAAATGAAAATGGCTAGAACAAAAAGGTTAATATGTAGTGCAACAACTTCCTACCTTTCCCACCACCTAGAAGCTTCTCTACTTTTGATGGTTCAACACGATCACAGTATCTTGAATAAAAGATGTCTTGAGCTAGATGTGAGAATGACTGAATGGTTAGTGAGACACCTTCCTGCATGTTCATTGCCGATCAACAGACAAGAAAGTTTATATAAAGACTAGTAGTTTTCAAGATTATAAAAGGAAAGAAAAGAAAAAGTTGAAAAATATAATAATAGAAGTACGACCATATTAAACACTTTTTTATTGCGAAAGTGATAACGTGGTTTTACCAATAAAATTATAATTCCCAGCGGAAGCAACTTCAGATTAAATTATATCATCTACTTGAGTCGCATGTAGTTGTAGTGCTTAATATATATATGTATATACATATATATATATATATATAATCAACATTTAATATGTTGTTTCACCAGTAACGCTTTGACCCAAACAAAGAAATTTTCAAAAGGGCCTATGGTAATCTTTTATTATCACTTCAAGGTAAAGGGCTTTTTATTGGTTGTTGGCAATGGCGAAGTTGAACACCAAAAAGGTGTTTCAAAATGAAAATACTGTCCTGCATCTTATCTTCTGGTTGGAGTGCTTAATGCCAAATGATGGAACATCTATTCATGCACTGTCCATTTTTAGTGCAAGTACAAGAAAAGTTGTCAAAGTTTTTAATTTCAGTTTGGTTCATCCAAGAAGTACGCATTTATCAGCTCACAGATGACTACAATTATTGCTAAATGAAATGAAAAAGGATTCTTTTTAAGACTTCCGAAGAAAGTCCTCATTCCTTATGAAGACAATTAGGTAGGCGTTGTGGCTATTTAGTGCCAAAGAACTATAGAATGTCTTGTTTTCATATTTTATGAAGGAGTGGAATTCTTTAGTGCATCCTGTCTTATATCACCCTTCCCAAAAAATGAAAAAACAAGAGAGGATAAAACAGTTCATCAGATTTCCTGTGACTTTTTCTTAAACGAACGACACAGTTGGATATCATAAAGACGATAAAAACAACAAATAGAAAAAACAAAAACTTACCTCATTGGAGACCAATGGTGAGTACCCAATATGTTTCTGAGCTGCAGAACAGTTGAAAGTTCTTGAGCGTGAGGCTAGTTGAGCATAATGAAACAGATTATGACTGCATTCTAGAAAGCCCCATTTTCTATGCGCCCATTTTATAAATGATAAAATGTGCCAAACCATCCTTGCAGGAAGTTTAATTAGTGGTCTGCAGTCAAAATGAGTTTGCGACTGAGTATGAAGAATTGATGCAAGTAAAAATTGCATCACTATAATGTCAGTAATCGGTATACAAGTTGGATGCACACTTTCTACTGATAATATGGAAAAGCAAAAATTAAGAAAATAGAAATTCTATCAGATATTGACATAAGGATGATTACCTTTGATATCCTAGGCCTTCCAAAATAAGTAATAAAAAGTCCCAGAACTTTGTGGGATGAAGATTTGAGATGAAAAAAGCCTACAAATAGATGAAAATGAGATGGTTACATGTGGATGCATTCATACAACGTCAACTTGTAAAACACTTTAAAATAAAGACTCAACTGGAAGAGTACCTTGCCAGCTATAGAGGCCGTCCTAAAATCTAGAGCTGCTTCTACACAAATAAGGGCATGAGAGACATTCTCAACATAGGTAAAGTCTGATATGCTTTCACCATTCCCTATAATAAACTGAAATGAGAATCTTTGTTATTTTAAAAAAAAGCATAAATAAAAAGTGAAGCATGAGCACATACAGATATTATGCTGTTTACTACTTAACATCATAACTTTTGGGAACAAGAATTGAAATATATACACACACACACATACATACATATACATATAAACGATGAATGAAAAAACCATCAACAGCATATTAGTAAATAATTTTCATGTTGGATTACTGATTGTATGAGTAAAACAAAGACCCTAAAGGGAAAAATAAAATGAGTAGGAGAGAGACTTTGGAGTGCAAAATGCCAACATTATGAAAAAGAAGCATTATTTAAACTGTTCAGTAGATACACTGAAACATATCTCAAATGGTATGAGTGAAGAAAAGACTCAAAAAGGGAAAAATAAAAAAGTGTAGGAGAGAGACTTTGGTGCCAACATTATGAAAAACAAGCATTATATTTAAACTGTTCAGTGGATACAGTGAAACATATCTCAACTGGTTCATCGCATAAAATGTGAAAAGTTGCTTTCAGACCTTTGTCCAACCAGATTGTGCCAAGGTCACGAAAAATGGCACAAGATTTGTGTCCCCAGGTCCAAACACATTGCAAGGACGAATTGCACATGTTAAAAGACCATCAATATTGTTAGCAAGGAGGATAAGCGCTTCTGCTTGAGCCTTAAGGTCACTTAATACGTTATCAAACTGCATCAAAAAAATTCTAGAGACATCACTAAAGAAAGATCAGGAATGGTTTACATGACATGTGAAGGACACATTTGGAATTAACATACTTTCCCAGGGTATGGCAACAATTCATCTCCGTTTACTATATCATGTGAACCATCAAAAACCACATCTGCAGTGCTGTTGTATATTAACTTTCTTAATTTGCATTCTCGACAAGCGTTGATGATATTTTTTGCACCTAAAAGACAGATGCAAACAATCATCTCATTCACTTTGTTCAAAAGTATTTTCAAGCCAGTTTACAAGAATTTTAAAATATTTACCTTGAACAATAATTGTGTAGCAAAGATGAAAATTATCAGCATGCAAATCAGCATAATCCAGATAGAAAGCGACAGAAGAACCTTCAACAGCTGCAAAAGGAGCATTGTTGTAACAAATCTAGTTAATTTCTAAATCCTAGTCCCTCTTCAATATCACACAATTGTACATAAAGTTTCTTGAAATGATAAGCAATGAAAAACACTGCAATGATAAGAAAACATGTAACAACATGTGGAAAAACCATTACAATTTTATTACAACATTCTTGAATTGTTAACATTTTCTAGCCCAAAAAGAATTCATTTTCTCACAAAAAATTTAAGAAAATGAAAATAGATCCTCTTCAATACCCTTAGAAGAATTGCGCTAACAATAACGCTGGGACTCAAAACTTCACATTCTCAATCTTCATGCAAGTTAAAGTCTTCAGAAGAAAAATATAGCATCTCAATTATTATTAATTGAAAAAGATGATAAAACCGAACTAATTTCACAATAACAATACAATAGAGTGAATATTAAGGGTGCAGATGTAAATAAGTAAATAATTGTTAATTTTTTCTAAGACTTCCTGGGCATACACAAAACAATTCATAAAACATTTTGAACAGATGATGCTACATGGTGATTAGATAACTCTGCAAATTGTAATCATGGTTCATAATCAACATTCTACATTAAAAAAGAAAAAGAAAATGTAAATACACAGTTATTTTTTATTGCCAATAAATTTGCTTGATCATTATTCATCATTTACGTTTTATTATTATTGGATATGCCCCTAATTGAATTTAACTAACTGTTATGTTAGTCATAAGCAACGTGTGAAACTGCAGATCACTCATTGGCTTACTTAAAATCAAGAAGCTTGTCCAAGATTGTACTTTTTGGAATTGGCTGGTGTTCTCACTTATAAAAGGATGTTCATTTGTGAGGTATAGATGAGAGAGGTGTCAACACACGAGAAAGTGTTATTGAGGATATTGCTCTGTCTTTTTCTTTTGAATATACCATGTGCTGCAATGTTATATTGGTATATTGAGAGCAGTAAACCCTTGATTAGTGAGTATAACCTTGAAATATATAGTATATTTGACTAGGGAGTATATCCCTGCCTTGGATGTAGGACCACCATGATCTGAACCATGTAATCTGATCTCTTGTTTCTGTTTTATTTTTGTTGTTTGCACTCTGAAATTAATCCGGTTTTGTTTCTGTCTTGTTCTGGTGTATTGATCTGAGATTGGAGAAGAGGAGACCAATCCTCACAAACTGGTATCAAGAGCCAGGTTTCAGATTAGAGTTTGAAGAAACCAGTTGAGGTTGACAGAGTGTTCGAATGAATTCCTCAAAGACTGAAGAAAGGTAACCAACAAGGGAAACGCTTACTGGCCATAAGTTTTTCTTTCTTTCTTTCTTTCTTTCTTTCTTTCTTTCTTTCTTATTTGTTCAATAATGTCTTTGGAGAAGTATGAGGAGGAGGAAATCAATGGCAAAAACAATTTCAGTCTGTGGGGTGAAAAGACAATTGCTCATCTTGGGAATCTTGGATTAGAAGAAGCTCTGAAAGGAGAAAGAAAAATGGCAGATACCCTAAACAAGCAAGAAATCTTGAAAAAGGCAAGGAATACAAGTACGAAACTACAAATATTCTTAATCTAAGTGATCAGATTTTGAGAAAGGTTTTGAAGAAGACAGCATGTGAGATGTAAAATAAACTAGAGCAGCTGTATATGACGAAAGCTTTACCGAACTGGATGTGTTTGAGTAAAAAAAAATTATGGTTTCAAGATGGATGAAGGCAAGTCTATTGATGAGTTTACAAAATTGGTAACAGATCTTGAAACCTAAAGGTTGATGAAGAGGATCAAGCCATCTTCTTGCTGAATTCATTACCAAAACAGAACAACATAGAGATACTTTGAGATATGGCAGGGACACTTTGACAATTGATGAAGTTGTAGGAGCTGCATATTCAAAAGTCCTAGATTTGTAAGCTAATAATAGGGGCTCCAAGAATAATGGTGAAGGGTTGAACGTGAGATGCAGGCCCACAGAGAGAAAGGGTAATCCTAATAGAAGCAAAAGTTGAGGAAGATCCCAATCAAGAACCAGAAGAACCTGCTGGGTTTGTTGTAAGAAAGGTCATTTGAGAAGAAATTGCCCTCGGAGAACCAATGATGCTGGAAACCAGAAGAATTATCAAAGAAATTAAGCTCAGAGGAATGAAACTAACCAACTCCTCGAATGTGGTCAAAAATGTTTCGGATGGTTACAGTATAATCATCTTAGAATTTTCGGTTGTTTTGCATATGTTCATATTAATCAAGGAACAAAAAATCTTGGAGCTAAAAGTAATTATTTTCTTAGGTTATCTAAGTGGTATAAAAGGCTATAAAATATGGTTGTTAGAGGAAAATATATGTGTTGTTAGTACTTAGTAAAGATGTTTTATTTGATGAAAATGTTGTATTCAAGACAAATATACAATCTGTAGAATCAGCCAGCTTTAAACAAGCTAAGCAGAATAATAGCTCACAGGTTTTGGACAGCTGCATGGATTTTTAAAACTAAACATTTTGAGAAGTTTTCTTAGATCTATGTAGAGATTGGAAAAACTTAGTATTGGTTGATTTTTGTATATTCCTTGGCTGAAGCTGGTTTTAGAGCAGGTTTTCCTAAACTCGTGTAACCACGGTGTTCCTCCACCATGAGTGAGGGTTATATATATATATATATATATATATATATATAACGGGTGAGGAGTCTGTCTAAGACAAGTGGCGTCCTTTCTCTTTTTCAAAAAAAAAAAGTACAGGTGCAAACTAAATTGTTTGGTTACAACTTTGTAAATCCAGCATCTGTAGAACAAGATTGAGCTCTTGACAATCAAATCAATGATCAGGTTGTGGTTCAAAATCTGGAAGAAGATACAGATTGGTCAGCAACAAGGTTGAGTGGAGCCTGTTGAACAAAACTATCAATCCAATGAGAGTGAAGCTTTGGAAGAGTATATGCTAACAAGGGACGGAGCAAAAAAACAAATGAAGCCAACTGCAAGGTCTTCACAAGCAGACTTTATGACCTTTGCCCACAAAGTGGCCAATGCATTGGAATTTGGAGAGCCTAGAAGTTATGCTGAAGCTAAGAACAGTAAGGATTCTCTTGATTGGAAACAAGCTATGGAATACGCAATGCAGTCTTTAGCTAAGAATCAAACCTGGGTTTTGAAGGATAAATTGAAAGAAAAAAGAGTAACTAGATGCAAATGGTTTTCAAAAGAAAACCAAGTATTCCTGGTGTAGGAAAAAGATTTAAAGCCCGTTTGGTAGCCAGTGGATACTCTCAAGCAGAAAGGGCATGATTATAACAAAATATTTTCTCCAGTTGTTAAACATACCTCAATACGGTTATTCAAGCTTTTACAGCAGTTCAAGACCTTGAGTTACTTAGAGCATTAAATGTCAAACAGCTCTTTTGCATGGACATATAGAAGAAGAAATTCTCATGTTACAACCTGAAGGGTTTGCCAAAGTGAAAGAAGCTGAGAAAGTCTATCAACTAATCTCATAATTACAATACAACAGAGTGCAAATTCAGGGTGTGGGGTGTAAAGAAGCAAATACTTGCTAATTTTTTCTAAGAAGCCCTGGGCATACACAAAACAATTCCTTATAAAACATTTTGAACAAATGACGGTACATAGTGATTTTTAATCCATAACTCTGCAATCATTGTTGATAATCAACATTCAATAACAACAATAATAAAAAAAAATACTAAAAACACTTTTTTAAAAACTAATAAAAACTCCTGCTTGATTGTAACATTATTTATCGTTTACTTTCTATATCATGGCAGATAATCTCATTTCACAGATACATTTCATTGTTTCCCGCATTGGCTCGCATTGTTCAGAGAGCAAAACAAACACGTCAATGAAATTCAATAGAAATTCGTAAATAATATACAAATACCTTTGAAGACCAGAGACTTGTCACGAACGTCGATGTGGTGATAACAGGCTCGGCCGGAGGCGATAGCATGTGAAAGGAGGGAGTCATGCTCATAAGGATCGAGGTGAATGGAGTGAGCGGAGTCGGCTATTCGGACAAACCACTTACCAAGTTTCAAGAGGCTAAGAACAAGCGATCTTCCGATGAAGCCTCGCCCGCCGATAACAACGCATGTCCTAGTCTTAGGATTTAACTCAGCTAGGCGATCGTCGTCGACCCCCATTTTCCCGAGAAAATGAGCAAGAAAACGTCAGAAAAATGAGAGAGAGAGAGAGAGAGAGAGAGAGTGGGTGAGCTGAGCGAATATTATAATAACAATAATAATAATAATATATTTGAATTGTTAAAATAGAAATGGTTTTTTTTTTTTTTTGAAAATGGCGTTTTATAAAATAAGGAGTTAGACCTCTCGGTCATTACAAAGGATAAAGACAGGAATGGAATGAACATCCACCCTTCCGTAAATAGAGTTAGCAAAAGCCCACCTGGCCACATTATGAGCCAAATAGTTACAAGTTCTAGGAATAAAAGAAAAGTTACAACTTAACATCAAAGTAGAAAGCTTTTTACATTGTTGAGTATAGTTATCAAATTCCCAACAGGTATGAGTCCCCGTCAAGGTCTTGATTACCGTCATTGAATCGCTCTCTACCAATACAAAGCGGTGTTGTTGAGAAACCGCCGTTTCCACGGCCAACAAGACAGCTGCAGCTTCCCCAACAAGGGGGTCCGAAAAACAAAGTGCTGAAGTAGCCACCCACAAAATGGTCTCCCTATGATCCCTGGCAATGGCCACCGCACACATGGAGTCAGAACCAACTCTAACATCACAGTTGATCTTGATCCAGTCTTCAGGAGGAGGAACCCAAACAGGAGACCCAGCTACCTTCAAATGAGTAAGTAAACTAGAGGCATAATCTGCGTAACAGCAAGAGATAGAGTCAATATATTTAGAAATACTACCCAACCCATTCATATGAACCTTGTCGTTGCGCGCTTTCCAAATCGTATCAACTACTATCGAAGCATACAGGAAAACTTTGTCAATATCCACCCCTTGCGACTTTAAGTTCCAAATGAACTGTACCCAATCCCACATACGAGCACCCGAATCCACAACAGGCATGAGTCCCCAAGGGGAGGAGCGCCACAGGTGAGAAGCAAAATCACAGTAGAGAAACAAATGTTCTACCGTCTCATCTTCCCTTCCACACATAGGGCACAAGACCTCATCAATATGCATTCTTCTAGCAAGAGAGACACGAGTGGGCAGAGCATTAGAGAGGACACTCCACCAAAGAATTTTATGCCTCTCAAGAGTTTTAGAACTCCAAAGTTTGTTCCAAAGATGCGGGGCAACATAACACGGGGGAGCCCGTTCCAAAGCTTGAATAAGGCAAGCAGATTTGGTAGAAAATCCACCATTCGTTTCTTTAGTCCAGATCCACCTATCACCCTCCTGACCACTAGGCTTGCCACCTTTGATGATGTTGCTTATAGTTTCCTGGTCAAAAAGCCTGACAAGTTTCTGGAGGTCCCAGTCCCCATTAGGAAGGAGTAAGTCCGCCACGAGCCTAAGGTTATCCGGAGGCCAAGTAATGGGTTTCGGGGTGAAGTCTCTACCATGGATGACCCAGGGGTCCTCCCAAATCTTAGTGTCCTTCCCATTTGAAATAAGTTTGCAAGCCCCTTTCTTGAGAATATCCTTGGTACGAACAACATTTTTCCAGAACCACGAGTCTGAGTCCTTACAAGAGCTCTCAAAGAATTTTTTCCCTCGAAGGTACTTTGCCCTCAGAACTTGACAACACAAAGACTGGTCCTCGATCAGCATGGCCCAACCCCACTTAGCTAGTAAAGCTTTATTCATTTCCCCCGTCTTGCGGAACCCCAGACCTCCTCGAGACTTGGGTAAGCACAAGTTGTCCCAAGCTTTTAAGCAGATGCCCCGGTTCCCTTGTTCGCAGCCCCACCAGAAATCTCTGACCATCCCATCAATCTTAGAGGCGAGGCTTTTGGAGAGTTTCGTTGTCTGCATGGTATACACAGGCAACGCTAGTCCCACAGATTTGATTAAAGTAGCTCGTCCTGCCTTGGACAGGGATTTCAACTTCCAGCCATGAAGTTTTGAAACAAGGTTATCCAGAATGAAATGGAAATCCGCATCCTTCTGACGGGACCTAAAAACTGGGAGCCCCAGGTAATTGATGTTCCCCACCGGAATATTGAGCCCAATATCCCTCATGATGCCTCTCCTCATACTCTCAGTCGTGTTATTACTAAAAAAGATCGAAGTTTTTAGCTTGTTTACCCTCTGTCCCGACCAGGTACAAAATTTCTCCAGACAGTCCCAAAAACCCCGGGCTTCCTCAATATTAGCTCTCCCCACTAAAATTAGGTCATCCGCAAAGAACAGGTGTGAGAGTCTAGGGCCACCTCTACTCAACTGAATGCCACGAATGGTCCCGCACTGAAGAGCCTTCTCAAGAATACGGGACAGTATATCAGCCGCCCAGATAAATAGGTAAGGGGAGAGAGGGTCCCCCTGGCGGAGTCCACACTCGGGAGTAAAGTTGCTCATCTTGCTACCGTTAAGGAAAAGGTTGAGAGAGGTAGTAGAGATGCACTGCCGAACCCAGTTACAGAACCTGGGAGGGGCCTTAAAGCTGCAGAGGACATGGTCAATAAATTGCCAGCTTATAAAATAGAAATGGTTAGGAGATAGAAATAAGTAAATGTAAAATATGTATAGTTTATTTTTGTCAAAAATTTACTCTACTAATATATTAAATTGTAATGATGTAAAATTTGTATTATAATAAATATTATACGTTTTTGTTAAAAAAAAAAAAAAAAAAAAAAAAAAAAAAAAAAAAAGTTAAAAAAAATAAATATTATACATTTATATTTATTATTATATGTTATAAATATTAATAATTATGTGGATGTCCAAATCTTTTATTTATTACCATGAATTGTAATCAACATTCCTCTTTTCCTTAGTTTCCCTTTTTCTTAGTTTCTTAATATCTCACTCTTGTATTTGTATAAATAGGGGTTCACCCCATTGGAATAAACAACTCAGAAATTCTCATTCACTTTCTCTTTCTCTCTTCATCTTTTTCTTCTTTCTTCTCATCTACTTTATATTATATTATATTATTTTATAACACGTTATCAGCACGAGTCTCTGCCCAAGCTTCAAGCATGAATCTCTGCCTAAGACCCAATGTAAGTATTTTGTTAAAGTTCTTGAATTGTTTCAAAGTCACGATACACTAAATATATATTTATATATATACTCATCTGACTGAAACAATTTCAAGAATCATTTGGTTTCCTTTTTCTTTTTATCTATATATCTATATATTATATATGTATGTATATATTTTTATATATTTATTATTAATTTCATATATATATTATGTTCTTATCATTCATAATATTTACAATATATGTGTGCCTATGATATGATAGAGAAAATCTATATAAATTATACATATATCCAAAAGATTATGTATTATCGATAAAATATTGCATATATCCTAAAGATTATGCATTATCGATAAAATATTGCATATATCCTAAAGATTATGCATCCTCGATAAAATATTGCATATATCCTGATGATTATGCGTCCTCAATAAAATCTTGCATATATCCTGAAGATTATGCAAACGTAATATTCATTATATAGTTGATGGATATATAATGAAAGAGATGAATACATATTTATATATATGTTCTTGTATTCTTTGAGGACAATGAAAAGTAATCTAATATCGATATAGATTTTGACAAACATTTCCTGAAGTAAATGTTTTATATTTGTCAAAAAAAAAATGATTGTATTTATGTGAATACAACTAAAGAATCATTAAAAATGATTATTATTGATGCAATTTTATAGTGGGTTTTGAATACCTACACAGAATGTTAAGAAAATTGCATTAAAACATCAAAGTATAAGAATAACAGTGAGCATGACTAATGTTATTTAAATACATGAGACATGTATTTATTGTTCATCATTCTCTGCAGAGAATGATACGAATTGAATTCAACTACTTTTAAAGATTGTTTGTATTAGTCATGTTACTATACATTGTTATTACTTGCAATGTTGGAAATTATTGCATGTGACATATATTAAAGATCAAATTTTGCATACATCTTGGAGATTATGCAAAAATTGCATTCATATATTCTTTGAAATATCGTAAAAGAAATTGTTGAATAATTTCTTATATTTTTATGGATGAACAAGTAATAAATTTTTAAGAAATTTATAATAATGTTCTACTTGTTCAACGTCATTCCCCGAAGTGAATGTAATGATTTTAAATAATCAATGACATTATTTACTACTCAAATATTTCCAGAAAAAAGTGGAAACAACCAAAAGATGAGATACCACACACAATCAAAGTGCATGAAATCTATATATCATGTGTGAAATTGAATAATAGTGGTCGCGTACTTGTAGTACGGACACACTTATAATCAAGATAAAAGTATACTTGATTATTTAATAGAATGTGAATTGTACAAACTTATTGTACATTTAGAATATTTAAATATCATTACCTAAAGAGAATGAATAGGCATGAAATTCTATTTCAAAGAATATAGATTTCACATATATTGGTAATGCCAGAAGCAAATTAATATATACATATTTTATTATTTCTTGAAATCAATAGTTTCAAACTATTGTTGGTACATGATATGTAAATATATAGTTACTATATAATTCAGTTTGCATATTCCCAAAAGTGGATATATAATTTACTAATATTTGTTAGTGATCCAATATAATCAAAGTGATAAAGAATCACAAAATGATTAGTTGAAAAGCTTTCTGAAGAAGTCTTACATACATTGCTACTTTGAGTAGTAAAATGTCTTTGTATGTACCTAGATGTGTAACTTTTATCTAGTTATGAAAGTGATAATAAATAACTTATTATATGTACTTGTTGTACATTTAAATATATAATATATCAAGTCATGATAATTAGACTGATGAATAGTCTATTAATAAATTAGACGACTTGTTAAAAAGATATCAGGAAAAATGAATGATATGTTATGGTTATATCTATTTGACCATTACAATAACATGATGAAGTTGTCATGTATCTTTTAAATTATACACATCATTGAATTGATGATAGTGATTCCTGAAGAGTGTATATGTTTTGGAGAATAATATAATTATATTATTCGTGTATATGAAAATGAAACTTGTAATGATTATGTTGTAATGAATTTACATTACATTTTGAAAGTTTCATTGAAATACAAATTATAGTGAACCTGAAGTTCATGAATTGAATTATTTTGACATGATCAATCATATGCAATAAATTGTCAAAGAATTTGACTAAATTTTGTTGAAGAACCAGAAGATTCTTCTCATTGTTATTTATAAGGCTCAAAAGAAGAATGTGCATATATTTGCACATAGAAAATATTTAAATTATATTTTCTTAACAATCTTGAGCCATTGTTAGATTTTTATTGCATAGTTTCTTATCGATGTGATAAGATTATATAATCATGCATTTACAAAATGTGTAAATTTATGTATTTCTAATTATACACGTATGACTCATTCTTAGAAATGAATTAAGTTCATAAGGATTGAACTTGAAACTGAAGTTTATTGAACCTGAAGTTCAATGTCATATAGTATATATGAGTTTAAATAAATATTGATTCATTGTGATATACTGAAATCCCTACAGGTATATTAATATTATTAGATATCACAATTTTTAAAAATTCTCTCGATCAGGGGGAGAGAAGCAGTTGGGATCGATGATAATTTTTGAAAAATGATCCTTGCACAAAGTATATAAGAACAATATAGTTCAAAATGATATATACCAACTGCAAATCAATATTATTCAAAGTTGAGATAGAATGAGTTGAAAACGCCTGAAGCGTAAATGAACAATGTAGAAATTATTAATAAACGTTCATTTGATTTGCCCTGAAGTTGTTAAATCTAGAGGTACTCATGGAGATACCTTATTGTTATAAAGTATTAAAATGATAACCGTGATGAAAACGGTACTCGAAAAGACTCCCAAGAGAAGTTAGACATAACACATTTGATCATAATTGAATCCCTGAAGTGATTCTATATAGGTACCTATAAATGATAAACATATTTGAAAAATATGTAATTTAAAGAGATCTCTATAAGTTATGTCAATATGGGAGGAAATTATCATTGAAATTTTTGTCGACAATAAATATTGAATGTTTGCATATGCAATAAACTAACATGAGATAGCAAGGATCATGGTATTAGATTTGTCGAGAATCATCGACATACATTTTGATTTTTGGCCAAAATATTATGACGCAATCCAGGCAAATTTACTCACATAAAGTGAAGTAATACCTGTAGGGTGTGCAAATAAATATTTCTAATGAGAAATTTGCATATATGTATTTGTACATAATGAATTGTTGTACAAAGTTTGCATAGACATGAGATTGATTAAAATAAGGCTTAAATATTGAGAAAATATAATCATGATTTGATTATAGCCTGGAATATATTTTATGAGGATTTATAAGCGTCACATAAATGTTGCAACTAAAGGTTATTTATTTGGAGCTCCTAATATAGTGAGAATTTGAAATAAGCCTTATCTAAAAATTCTAGAAGAATTTAATACATGTCTTAAGTGATATAAATTCAAAGTCGCGCGCACTATATGACAAAGATCTTTGTATGAAATAAAGACATGTAAGTAAATTATTATTTGAAAAATACCTATGGTTGTCTATGCAATATAAATACGTAAATTATACGTTGTGATAGACTCTTGAAGAGTTTTTGATTAATTGAAGAACAAACTTTTATTTCTTTTGTATTTCGAGAAATATTAATGTATAAAATTTGTTCATTAGTATTGAAGTCCTGAAGTACTTCATATGTATCAAGAATTATAGATATATGATCATTTGATATGGAAATTAAGATCATAAAACAAGATGGAATAAATATATGGCCTTGGAGTACCATCATTGTCACAAATGAAAATTTGTAGTACCATTAATGTGTTATGTTCATATCTACTTGAAATTTTAAATTTTCGTATGAACAAAGTTGTGTACACACATGAATGATACAATTAGTTGGATAAAGACTAATGTTCCACGAACCCCTCATCTATAATTAGAAGTCCATGCATACTCTGGAAGAGTTATAGAAAATATATGATCAAAGATTATATATGGTGATATTTTAAAAGTGATAACAATAATCTTATGAGATATATTATCACCAAAAGAATTATGGATCATATGTGCATGAGGGGGAGACATATTCATGTTGCACTCTTTTTCCCTTAGTTCAGGTTTTGTCCTAATGGGTTTTCCTAGCAAGGTTTTTAACGAGGCAACTTGCAAATAATTATGAATGTGAAATATATATTGTACTCTTTTCCCTAGCTCAGATTTTGTCCAACTGGGTTTTTCTGGCAAGGTTTTTAACGAGGCAACTATAAATCATGTTAACATACTTGCATTTTATGAAGCAAGTAGAGAATGTGTGTGAGTGAGATCATTGGCATAGCATATTCGGGAAACATATGAATTGCACTCAATAAAGAAGTATCAACCCAAGCAATTCTCTATGGATAATACTGCTTGCATCGTTCAACTAAAAGGAGGTACATTGAAGGAGATAGAGTTAGAACACATTCACGAAATTCTTCTTTATACGCTTCAAGAAAATGCATATTGGTGTTCAACATATTCAATCAAGTGTCAATCTTACAAACTTATTTACAAAGTTATTACCAACATCAACATTTGAGAAGACGGCAGACAAGATCGAAATTCGTCAATTAGAAGATCTCCACAAATGTCTAAATGAGGGGGAGTTAGTTTACACTATACTCTTTTTCCTTTGATCAAGTTTTCAGCAAGATTTTTAATAAGGCAGTTATTATGGACATCCAAGGGGGAGTGTTATAAATATTAATAATTATGTGGATGTCCAAATCTTTTATTTATTACCATGAATTGTAATCAACATTCCTCTTTTCCTTAGTTTCCCTTTTTCTTAGTTTCTTAATATCTCACTCTTGTATTTGTATAAATAGGGGTTCACCCCATTGGAATAAACAACTCAGAAATTCTCATTTACTTTCTCTTTCTCTCTTCATCTTTTTCTTCTTTCTTCTCATCTACTTTATATTATATTATATTATTTTATAACACTATTTTTTAATATTTTATTATTAAAATTTAGTTAAGTATGTTGATTTGTATTAAATAATTTTTATAATTATTATTAAATTTTATATTTATTTTTGTATGATTATTATTTTATATTTTTAATGAATTATTAAAAAAGTATTAATAATATATTAAATTTTGCATTAAAATTTATAATTATGCATTTAAGCATAATAATAAAAATTGATACAAAAATATGACAAAACTATTATTTGTACTATTTATAGATTAATTTTTTATCTTCCATTAAAGATTATCTTATATTGATTTGGTATAATTCAATATCTTATATATTTTTACTTTAAAAAATGATAAAGTAAACCGCTTAGGAACTTTATGAGGTATAATATTAGTATTAATATAATTTTAAATTAAGTTTTATTTATTTTAATTTAAAAAAAATTATAAAAAACTATTAGTTTTTTTTTTTTTGAAAATGATAGTTCATTAAATAAAAAGCTAAATCTCTCGGTCATTACACAAAATATTTATATCTTATATTATTTTTAGTATTTTGGTGTCCATAATAATACTTTTTTACTCTAATAAAGATTATAAAGAATTAATTATAGGTTGTCAGTATAAGTATATTAGTTCACATTGTTTTACATGAAATAAATAGTAAAATATTAAGCTATATATAAAACATTCAATTAATTTAGAGGTTTTGTGATGCAAGCCATAATTTTCAATATTGGTGTGTTATGACAATATGTAATAAAATAATGTAATGTTGGGTGGGTTCCACGGTTGAAATCAGGTGTTGCTTTCGGCTGAATCAGAAATTCTTGTTTAGATTAGAGGTAGTTGGACAATGACAGTGCCTCTGCTAGAATAGTAATCCATCAATTTCAATCAAAAATCTAATGCCCTTTACGCATCCTCCCAACGTGTGGTGTGTCACCACTCACCACCTTTTTGTCATCTTTGGCTTCTTATTTTTTTTATAACCTTTTAGAACAGTTAATGGATTCATTGAATAATAATAATAATAATAATTTGGGCCCTTGAACTTTGAAATTGGCGCCATCAACTCCTAAATTAAAATTTTAGAGTCTATACCATTCATTCATTTTAATCTCTTAGAGCACCTCCAAGGAGGCAGCAAAAATTCAAAAATGGAGTAGTTAATGCTCCAAGGAGGCACCATCATGCACTGCAAAATGAGGATATATCTACAGTGCACGGCTTATATGCCGTGCACTGTAGCCACTGCATTTTTATTTATTTTTTTTTTTAGTTTTTTTAATAATTTAATTAATATTTATATATATTTATATTATTATATTTGTAAAATTAAGAATTATTTTTTGGGAAATTTTTTAATACACATTTTTAAAAGTGATGTACGAATCTACTCCTATTTATTTCGGCACCCGAGAAACTTTTTTAGTCTATTTTTTTTATATAGTAGTGTATATTATAATTATTTAAGACATCCTGTAAAATTTAAAAAAATTTAGAAAAATTTAATAAGCCGAAAATAGAGCACTTCTTTAAAAGTGGTGCACTGATTTACTCCTACCTGTTTCGGCATTCGGGAGACTTGTTTAGTCTTTTTTTTATGGTCGTGTACATTATAGTTATTTAAAACATCTTGCAAAATTTTAAAAAATTTAAAAAAATTTAACATGCCGAAAATAAAATTCAAACTTTCTGTTGCGTGACTCTTTTATTTAGAAGAATACATTGTAAAAGCACCTTATAATATTTATTTTTGTGTAAATTTAAATGTGAATATCATAAATTATTTTTTTCTTTTAATTATAATTTAAGTAAAAATTTATTATATTTTTTTATATTAAACAATAAAAATAATTTTTAAAATTGAACACATATTAAAATTAAAATTAAACACACTAAAACATCATATTCTTATTAATCAATAGTACACATATTTTATATTACACAACAGAACATTATAAAATTAAAGCACACTCAATAATACATAATAAAAACATTACAAACTTAAACATACATTTAAAAATTAAAATACAACACACCAAACATTAAACGGAAAAGTAATAGCACAGATACGAACCTTCAAAGACAAAATGAGATACAACAATTTAATAATGTGGAAGATTATTTATTGATCCGCTAAGATAGTCATAATACGGACTATAAACTTGTGAGTCATTTTCAGCTCTTTCACCTTGATCTTGAGATCGTTGATCTTCATCTTCAACGCCATGTCCCGAATCTTGAGATGCTCGATATTGTGACCCCTCATATTGTGATCCCTGATATTGAGATCCCTGATTTGAATATCCCTGATATTGAGATCCCTCATATTGAGATCCTTCTCCTTGTTCTCCAACTTCGGATGTTTGTGCCCTTTCTTTGTAAATTCGTCTTTTTTCACTTTGAATGTACTTATGAAACTCTGGATCGGATATAGAATTCAAATCCGTGAATAAAATTTTTTCGTCAGCCTTTCTTCTGTGACGTTCATTTCTATCCTTGTTACTCTTTTCAATAACTTTAATGAGTTCTTTATTTTGTTCCATTAGTTTGTTGAATTGATCATTACCTAATTGTTTTTCCTTTGCTTTTTTTACACCACATGGTCTTTCTGTTGGATAAGAGCACCTCCAAGGAGGCAGCAAAAATTCAAAAATGGAGTAGTTAATGCTCCAAGGAGGCACCATCATGCACTGCAAAATGAGGATATATCTACAGTGCACGGCTTATATGCCGTGCACTGTAGCCACTGCATTTTTTTTTTTTAGTTTTTTTAATAATTTAATTAATATTTATATATATTTATATTATTATATTTGTAAAATTAAGAATTATTTTTTGGGAAATTTTTTAATACACATTTTTAAAAGTGATGTACGAATCTACTCCTATTTATTTCGGCACCCGAGAAACTTTTTTAGTCTATTTTTTTTATATAGTAGTGTATATTATAATTATTTAAGACATCCTGTAAAATTTAAAAAAATTTAGAAAAATTTAATAAGCCGAAAATAGAGCACTTCTTTAAAAGTGGTGCACTGATTTACTCCTACCTGTTTCGGCATTCGGGAGACTTGTTTAGTCTTTTTTTTTTTTTATGGTCGTGTACATTATAGTTATTTAAAACATCTTGCAAAATTTTAAAAAATTTAAAAAAATTTAACATGCCGAAAATAAAATTCAAACTTTCTGTTGCGTGACTCTTTTATTTAGAAGAATACATTGTAAAAGCACCTTATAATATTTATTTTTGTGTAAATTTAAATGTGAATATCATAAATTATTTTTTTCTTTTAATTATAATTTAAGTAAAAATTTATTATATTTTTTTATATTAAACAATAAAAATAATTTTTAAAATTGAACACATATTAAAATTAAAATTAAACACACTAAAACATCATATTCTTATTAATCAATAGTACACATATTTTATATTACACAACAGAACATTATAAAATTAAAGCACACTCATTAATACATAATAAAAACATTACAAACTTAAACATACATTTAAAAATTAAAATACAACACACCAAACATTAAACGGAAAAGTAATAGCACAGATACGAACCTTCAAAGACAAAATGAGATACAACAATTTAATAATGTGGAAGATTATTTATTGATCCGCCAAGATAGTCATAATACGGACTATAAACTTGTGAGTCATTTTCAGCTCTTTCACCTTGATCTTGAGATCGTTGATCTTCATCTTCAACGCCATGTCCCGAATCTTGAGATGCTCGATATTGTGACCCCTCATATTGTGATCCCTGATATTGAGATCCCTGATTTGGATATCCCTGATATTGAGATCCCTCATATTGAGATCCGTCTCCTTGTTCTCCAACTTCGGATGTTTGTGCCCTTTCTTTGTAAATTCGTCTTTTTTCACTTTGAATGTACTGACGAAACTCTATATCGGATATAGAATTAAAATCCGTGAATAAAATTTTTTGGTCAGCCTTTTTTCTCTGATGTTCATTTTTATCCTTGTTACTCTATTCAATACTTCAATGAGTTCTTTATTTTGTTCTATTAGTTTGTTGAATTGATTATTATCTAATTGTTTTTCTTTTGCTTTTTTCATACCACTTGGTCTTTCTGTTGGATAAGTATTCATTTCCTCATTATTCATGTTTAGATCAAATGAACTCATACCAGTGGATGCCGATGTTGGAGACTCAAAATTGTGAGATGATGATTTCGATGAAGTGAAACTAGGACCTTCGTGTTGGAATCTACGTGGTGCATTGATGTTTTCATCATTTGAAAACTTTTGAATACCTTTGAGGATGTGCCACACATGATCAAATTTAAAGCCTTTATCGTACTTTTTATCTTGGGCTAATAACATCTTCGCTTGAATTAAGCATTTGCAATATAAATTAAGTAATCACGTTAATGAAAATTGAAAAATAAGATAGTAATAATAAATAAATTATAATAACAAACACTTACAATGTCTTCTGCTGAAGCACCACTTGGATTTTTATTTTCAATTTGGTTGATACATCCCCTTAATTTTGCAACTGCACTATTAATAGTAGACATTCGAGTTTGCAAAGATCTTACTGGGCGAGGTTTATTACTAAATTTTCCATCTTTGTGGTACTCTGATTGAACTCTTGCCCAAAAATTATTACCTGATTGATTTCTTCCTACGATTGGATCTTGAGAAATGTCAACATAGACATGACACAAGTGCACATCTTCCTCTACTGAGTAAGAAGAACCGCGAATGGAAGACATTTTTGAAGAAAATATAGCTATTTAGGAAATATGTTGAAGAGATGTGATCAAATTGAATGAGAAGTGTGAAATTATATAGGAAAGGAAAATACATTGCAACGGTTGAGATCGTGGTGAAATGATATCAGCGGCCAAGATTAAACTGTGAGATTTCTTGTCTTTTACTTTTGGAATCAGAAGATAAGAATGTGATGTGACAACACACTGCAACGGTTGAGATCGTGGTCAAATAATTTCAGCGGCCAAGATTAAATCACTAGATTTCTTATCTTTTAATTTTGGAATCAGAAGATAAGGTTGTGATGTGACAACACACTGCAACGGTTGAGATCGTGGTGAAATAATTTCAGCGGCCAAGATTAAACTGAGATTTTTTGTCTTGTAATTTTGGAATCAGAAGATAAGGTTGTGATGTGACAACACACTGCAACGGTTGAGATCGTGGTGAAATAATTTCAGCGGCCAAAATTAAACTGTGAGATTTTTTGTCTTGTAATTTTGGAATCAGAAGATAAGGATGTGATGTGACAACACACTGCAACGGTTGAGATCGTGGTCAAATAATTTCAGCGGCCAAGATTAAATCACTAGATTTCTTATCTTTTACTTTTGGAATCAGAAGATAAGGTTGTGATGTGACAACACACTGCAACGGTTGAGATCGTGGTGAAATAATTTCAGCGGCCAAGATTAAACTGAGATTTTGTGTCTTGTAATTTTGGAATCAGAAGATAAGGATGTGATGTGACAACACACTGCAACGGTTGAGATCGTGGTCAAATAATTTCAGCGGCCAAGATTAAATCACTAGATTTCTTATCTTTTAATTTTGGAATCAGAAGATAAGGTTGTGATGTGACAACACACTGCACCGTTTGAGATCGTGGTGAAATAATTTCAGTGGCCAAGATTAAATCACTAGATTTCTTATCTTTTAATTTTGGAATCAGAAGATAAGAATGTTTACACTATAAAATATGGATATGATACATGATATGAGGCACACCAAAAATATATACAATTTAACTTTGAAAAAAATATGAATTCTTATCCTGGTAGTTCATCGTATTTATCATCATCGTCTTCTTCAGATGATGAATATTATGATGATATAGAAATGCAAGTGGTAGGTCAAATCACTGCTAACAATAATTTTTGTATCGCTCAACACCAACAAAATCAAAGCTCACGTCGAGGCTCGATTCCTGGTCATATAGTTATTAACCGTGACCGGGAAAATGCTGATCGTAATCTTTTCAACGACTATTTTGCAGAGAATCCTCGATTTACCGATTTGATGTTTCGCCGAAGATTTCGAATGGGTCGTGCTTTATTCCTTCGTATTTTGGATGCTATACAAAGACATGACAATTACTTTGTCCAGCGAAGGGATAGAATGGGAAAACTCGGGTTATCAGGCTTGCAAAAAGTTACAGCTGTATTTCGTATGCTAGCATATGGTATGCCGGCAGATGCTACCGATGAATACATCAAAATAGGAGAATCTACAACTTTAGAAAGCTTGAAGCGATTTTTTCGTGCTGTTGTTGAGGTGTTTGGAGCCCACAATCTCCGATCACCCAACGCTCATGATGTTGCAAGACTACTCCACATTGGTGAACGTCGAGGTTTTCCAGGAATGTTGGGAAGTTTGGATTGTATGCATTGGAAATGGAAAAATTGTCCAACTGCTTGGGGAGGACAATATGCCGGTCGTAGTGGGTCCCCGACTATTATTCTTGAAGCAGTAGCTGACTATGATCTCTGGATATGGCATGCATATTTTGGCTTACCAGGATCTAATAATGACATTAATGTGTTAGAGGCATCCCATCTTTTTGCTAATCTGGCTGAAGGTATTGCTGCACCCGCTAATTATGTTATTAAAGGAAAAGAGTACAATATGGGTTATTATTTAGCCGATGGTATATATCCAAAATGGTCCACTCTTGTTCAAACTATCCATGATCCACGTGGTCCAAAAAAGAAACTATTTGCAATGAAACAAGAAGCATGTAGAAAAGATGTTGAACGTGCATTTGGAGTATTGCAATCTAGATTTGCAATTATTGCTGGACCGGCACGTCTTTGGAATAAAACGGTTTTACATGATATAATGACTTCATGTATTATTATGCATAATATGATAATAGAAGATGAACGTGATCTAAATGCACCAATTGAAGAGCGTGTCGAAGTGCCAAGTCCAGAAGTTGAGATGGTAGAAGATGATAATGCTCGGTTTCAAGAATTTCTTGCCAGACATAGAAAAATTAAAGATAAAGATGCTCACATTGAGCTTCGAAATGCATTAATCGAACACTTGTGGGACGAATATGGTAACTCACAAAATTAATATAATTTAATTAATTTTAAGTGTGTGTTTCAAGTTTAATTTAATTTAATGTAATTTTTTTGTCATGAATGTAATGTTTGTTCTCTAGTAATGTAATATTTATGTTATTGCAATATGATATTTTAATTTATCGAATTTTGCCGATTTTACAGTATTATTGTATTTAATCACATTAGTAAGTTTATTTAAATATAACAATTGTGGTAATTTTTGTTAATTAATATGATATTATTTTTTTAATTTATTAAAAAATTAATATAATAATAAGGAATATTTTTTTAGTGTAATTTTTGGTGTTGTGGTTGGAGTAGAAATAATTTTTGACACCAAATTTGGTGATAGTGTAACACCAAATTTGGTGTCTCTTTGGAGATGCTCTTAAGCGTTAAAATAGATTATTACTATGTACAAAGGTATACACATTTCATCATTGATTTCACCTACTTATAATTAATTAAAATAAACTATTTAAAATATGAAAATAATTAAAAAATCATCTTTTTTTTTAAATAAAATATGCATACTTTATTGAATATCACTCTGAATTACATCTATAAGCGTAGCAGGGACATTAGATTCCCTGTACGTACAATCAGCATATGAAACGGAAGCTCTAGCTAGGTGGTGAGCTACACGATTCGCAGATTGTTTAATTAAACATAAATCGACATCACTTAAACTTGAAAGCAAAGTTTAGGATTATGTAACACAAAAACCAAAAACTGAATTGAAAGAAATAGAGCTTCTGATTGCTTGTATGGTAACCAAGCTATCAGATTCTACAATAACATTAGAAAGTTTATTATCCTTCAACCAACTTAAGACTTCTTTCAAGCCCACTGCCTCTGCAAATTCAGCAGAGACATTTCCCCGCTTGCTGCGAGCTCTTGCCCATAACAATCTTCCTTCATTATTTCTAGCAACCCAACCGAAACCATAACAGTTTTGGCTCTCGAAAATAGCGGCACCAACATTGATCTTAATCTTGTTACCTAACGGTTTAGTCCATAGCTTAGCCCCCCCCCGTCATTCGGTTTCAAGTTGATTTGAGAGGGAACAAAATTTTTATCCTGAGCATAACGCCATTGATTAAGATTACCTTTGGCTAATGCCAAAATATAACGAGTTGGCCTAGAAATACCTTTCCACACTTGATTATTAAGGGCTTGCCATATAGCCCAGCGAAGCATTATCGCCAAACTAAAATCTTCATCGCTCCATCTAACAGCCGCATCCATAAACCAGCTGCCCATTATCTATTCTGCTCCAGCACCAGTCGACAAATTAGCAGCATACAAGCAACATGAAGCCAGTGAACAAAAGACCAGTGAGTGAATAGCAGTTTCAGCTGCATTTGAACATCTAGGACAAGTCAGTTGCACACTGACAAGTTTTGTAATAAGCTGCACTCTTGTTGGTAAGCAGTTGGTCAAGGCTCTCCACACAAGATTCAGTGATTATGGTGGCATTTTAATTTTCCAAAACCTTTTCCAGAATTGAGTTTTTGCATCACTGAAATGCTCTTTTTTCTCATCTTGCAAAAAATTATAGGCAATACTAACAGAATAATCCCCTGACTTATCAAAACACCAATGCCATTTATCAAAACCAGCAGAGGAGAATAAAGGTATACTTAATATTATTTTAGCATATCTTGTGTTAAAGATGTCCCTCACCAGTTCCTCATCCCACTTATTGTCACCCAAAATCATGTGAATCAACATTTTTGTCAACAATAGCCTGACCCACCGTTGTTATATAGGGATTAGCTCCATTCGGCAGCCACGGATCTTTTAAAATGCTCACTCCCACACCAGGTCCTATTACAACCCGACACCCAAATTTGACAAGGTTCTTTTCTTCCAATAAACTACGCCATATAAAGATGACCAACCAGTGACTGGGGGCTTGACAGCAGCCTCCAACCTTGTTTACCCAAGAGAGCTATGTTGAAGTCCCTGAGCTTACGAAATCCAAGGCCCCCCGATCTTTGGAGACACACAAACGATCCCAACTCATCCAATGAGTTCCTTTAGTGCGTTTATTGGAAGTCCGCCACCAAAAGTTACACATCATATGCTCCATTTCTTCACACATTCCTTTGGTTAAAAGAAAAACACTCTTGCATAATTAGGAAGGGATTGAGCTACAGTCTTAATGAGAACCTCCTTCCCAGCATGAGAAAGGAGCTCGTTATCCCAACCCTCAATTCTCTTTTGCATCTTATCTTTTAAAAATTCGAGAATGGCATTCTTATTTCTGCTCATAGTGTTTGGCAAGCCCAAATATGTGCACTGCTCACTCGCTTCTAGTATGCCAAGGATCGCGCATATGTTGTTCTTTACCAAATCTTCTGTGTTTTTGCTGAAAAATGTGGAAGACTTCAATAGATTCACCTTTTGACCCGATGTCCTCTCAAAGTAGTTTAACAGCTTCACAATATGTTGAGCTTCGTTCTCCAAAACACGACAATAAAGATAACTATCATTGGCGAAGAACATATGTGAGATTGATGGAGCTCCTCTACCAACACGGCACCCTATAATCCAGCCTCTATTTTCAAAATTTTGAATCAAAGCAGACAAGCCTTCCGCTCACAGGATAAACTGATAGCGAGAAAGAGGATCCCCCTGTCTGATAACCCGAGACGGAATGATAGGTCCCAACGAATGTCCACTTGATTGAATCCAATACTTCACTGAACGAACAGATTCCATCACCAAAGATATCCAATGACTGTGGAAGCCCATCTTGTGTAGCATGGCTTCTAAGAACCCCCATTCCACCCTGTCATAGGCTTTTGACATATCTAACTGCACAGCCATTTGATCCACTTTTCCCATCGTCTTTCTTTTTAAGTACTGCATTATTTCGTAAGACACCATGATTTTATCTCTAATGAGTCTTCCAGGTACAAAGGCACTTTGAGTATTAGAAATAATGGAACCCAAAATGCTTTTCAATCTGTTTTCCATGACTTTTGATATAACTTTAAACACCACATTGCATAACGCAATTGGTCTCAAATCAGACAAACAAACTGGATTTGACTTCTTAGGAATTAACACCAAATTAATGTCATTCAAGCTCTCAGGAAGAGTAGACGTACCAAAATAAAATCGAACCAGCTTGATCACATCACTTCCAACCACAGTCCAATACTTCTGGTAAAATGCATCATTCCATCCGGACCTGACGCTTTATCTGGATGCATCTGAAAGACGGCATTGTGCACCTCCTCCTCCAAAATTCTCGCAAAAGCCCATCACTTGTTTCAGAAGTAATACACAGGCTAATACATTGGATAACCTCATCTCCCATAGTGTGAGAAGTAGCAAATAAGTCAGCATAGTAATTAGAAATTAAGTCCGCCCGTCCACTATCCCAATCAACCCAAACACCATTTCTATCTTGGAGCTTGTGAATTAAATTTTGACATTTTCGAGAGCTAGCAGAAGCATGAAAGTACTTACTGTTTTGGTCACCCTCTTTAAGCCAAAGTTGCTTTGAATGTTGCTTCCAAAAAACCTCCCGTTGGGTGAGAATTTCAAACAAATCTTTCTCAGCCTCTCCATATTTTTTAATTGAATAGTCATCACATCTTTCTTTGAGCTGCTTTAAAGTCAGTTTGGCCTCTTTAATTCTTGAATTAATACCAGCAGTGTAATCCTTGCCCCAATTAATCAAAGTATCACCACACCTCTTAATTTTATTTTGGACATCTAGCCATGGCTCTCTCTCCCAAACATCTTTGACCACTTGAAAGCATAATGGCTCTCGTAACCAAGCATTCTCAAATCTAAACTTTTTCAGATTATAAAGCTTCAAGGAATTAAAGATTTCGAGCCATTGTTTCGAAACAAGGGCCCTCTGTCAAGCCTAACTTCCACCCATCTAGGTGTTCCACGACATTTTTCCAAGGTAAAAGGGTGTCCAACTAACTCTATATCCGTCAACTCACACTCAAAAAGTACCTGGTTGAAGCCTTGGATTAAGCTAGATGGGTAAGGTCTTCCACCATGTTTGTCTTCTTGGCTTGTAACATTGTTTAAATCTCCGATAATTGCCCACGGCCAACGAGTGCCTTCACTTAATGCTTGATGAGCCTCCATGTGTTGTGCCTTAGACTCCTATTAGGTTCACCATACATTCCCACCAGTCTCTAAATGGGCTGCCCGTCTACTCACACTTTAACATTAATATGTTTGTTTGAAAAGTCTATAAGTTGCACTTCTTCTTTATTTTTCCATAATAGTGCAATTCTCCCACTATGACCTTGGGCCTCTACAGTAATAGCACTATCAAAACCCATATATAATCTGGCCCGCTCCACCACATCTTTACCATAAAGAGTTTCACATTAAAAATTTAATTTTTGGTCTCTTTTGGATTACCAAATCCTTAAGAAATCGTAAATTTCGTTGGTTCCCAAGCCCCCGGCAATTCTAACTTAAAGTGGTCATAATTCTCGGCAAACTTGGACACCAGTACCCGCCCCACTTCAATTTTTTGATGTGTCAATATTGTTGATATTTTCTTTTTCAAAAACACCCTCAGGATGCATACCCGACCCAGTACTCAAAGCTTGGCCATCCACTATCATATTAACATTTGGCCCATTCCCACTATTATCCACCCTAATAAACACTCTCTTATGTTTTAGGTCATTTAGTGCTAATATTTCATTCCCTTCTATATAGCATTGACTTTTCTCCATTCTCCCATAAATATCCCATGATTCTCATATGTATCTTCCCCATTAACTCCTCCACTAGTTTGGCCGGTAAATACTCCACCATATTCGTTATCAACGCCACGATCTCCTCCCCTAATTGATTGGCTCCCTCATCAATCTTGCTTCGACCTATCAGAATTGTACTTCCACGTTCAACATGTCCATCGGAAAACCGACCCCCTGCTACATCCGACTCCTCACTAACTGCCTTCCCAGACCTAAGCCATTGTGACCCAATCATATGAGCCTTCCTTTGCAGATTCACTTTCATCCATACCCCATAAGGCTTTACAAGTTGCTCATCGATCGCCTTTTCACAAAACTGCTATGAGTGACCAATAACACCACATACAAAACAAAATGTTGGCACATGTTCATATTTTAAATGTGCCCAAAACCAATCTTCAGCGCTCCAAATAATCTTCATTCTTCGTTTAAGTGGTTTGGTAATAACTATTGTTACCCAAATTTTCAAATATTCCCTCCACACCCCTGAAAAATTGTTGACATCAGATTCAACGTAGGTTCCGACATAGTTTCCAATCCCTTTCAGCACCATTTCAGATCTATACCCATGTTGTAAGTCGAAGACTTGCACCCATAGATCAAGTCGATTTAGAACCATCGTTCTCGGATTGTCTCCTTCCTTCAATCGTTCAAAG
The DNA here is from genome assembly GCF_029168945.1 of Cannabis sativa. Classification (NCBI taxonomy): domain Eukaryota; kingdom Viridiplantae; phylum Streptophyta; class Magnoliopsida; order Rosales; family Cannabaceae; genus Cannabis; species Cannabis sativa. The sequence goes on along the minus strand of NC_083609.1, from coordinate 26,013,980 downwards.
ATCAATTATTTTCTATCAAACGTCCACAGACTACCTTTGATAGCCCTTTGAATATCTACCTCATGGTAGAACTGGAATAAGTATCGACTGTTATCAAGCTCTTTAACATACAGCCCCTTAACCAGCTTCCATAGAAATGCTATCATATTTTGCATGGCTTGAAAATCCATAAGTCCAGCATTTAGAAATCTACCAACTAGACACCACCTCACATCAAACGGTTCCTCCTTTCCCCCTACAAAACTGAAATCAATCTCTTCATCATCCAATGTAATCCCTGCTGCTTGTTCCTCTATGGCAAGACTTCCACTAGACGAAACCATTCAATAAAACAAATACCAGCACACAAATCAGATCACTTAGAAAAAACAACAAACAGAGTAAAATTGAGCTCTGAAAAAGACCAAAAAACATACAAAAGACAAAAACCGGACTGTATCAAGAGATACGACTTTTTTACAAAAAAATATTTAAAAATCATCTTAAAATATAAGAAATAATTAAAAATAAAAAATAAATATAGAAAATTAAAATAAAGTAAAAAATTTTCTTTTCTTTTCCTATTTTCTTTTTCATCTTCTTTTTTCCTCAACAAATCAACATATATCTGCCACACAACCATTATCACAGCCGCCGCCATCACACAACATCCACCACCACCATTCTTTTCTCCCCTTGTCTTCATCCACCAACCCAAAAAATTAGTTGTCTTCATCAAAAAAAAATTCTTAAAATCATTCTAAATCTAAACCTAAGCTCCTATTTTTATATATAAACCTAAATCTTTCTTTAAACTGAAAATCAAAACAGTTTTCAGCCATTCAAATCTCATATCTCAAATTCTTTACAAAAAAATAATAATTAAACAAAGCTTTAATCCCAAAATTTGGATCTTGATTCCTTCATCTGCGTTTACAGTTGTAAATCGAAGCTTACGAGGATCAATTCTTCAAGATCCATCATGGATCTTTCCTGTTTCATCAAACCATCGTCACCTTATCTCCCCATGAATGAACCCAAGACCAATGGCTCAAAGGTTCCTGATCGAAGCTTCCAAGTTCAATGATGGAAGATGTAGTGGCCCTCGTCAACGTTGACCCTTGGAGACAACGATGCTGGTTGTGGGCAAAGCTCCGACGACACAAGTGATAGATGGAGTAGGGTGGAGCTACGTCGGCGAGAATGGAAGTTGGGCTGGTACAGAGGGTCCTAATCGAAGCTTCCTTGTTCTCCTCTTCTTCAGACTTGCAAATAGAATAACGAATAGCAAAAATTATGATTTAAGGAAGAGAGAGTGGAGAGAGAGACCTGAGTTCTAGAAAGGGGTATATGGAGAGAGAGAGAGAGAGAGAGAGAGAGAGAGAGAGAGAGAGAGAGAGAGAGAGAGAGAGAGAGAGCGAGAATGGTGGAGTGTGAGAGACTAATGTAATAGATTTAGGTTTCATGAAGAAGAAGGTTTCGGTGGATAGTAGCGGTGGTGGTTCTGTTATGATGGTGGTGGTGGGAAGAAGATAGAAGAAGGGAGAAAAAAAAAGGAGAGAGTGTTGACTGTGGACTTAGTCAATCGACTTAGAGTCTGACTTAGATCGTAGCTTACGACTACCACATAAGGAACGATAATAAATATAAGGAGACACACAAATTTTATAGAGGTTCAACCCCTTTTGTTTAGGTAATGGCCTACTCCCTTTTTGTTGTATTTACTCTTGAGATAATACCAAGCAGATTACAAGCTAAGACTTTATAATTTCTAGCTAGGCTCTCTTCAACATTATAATAAGTTTTGCAGGTGAGAAGTATGAAAAGACAGAGGACTTATGGCTATAGTACTTCTGAGCGTAATTGCATCGTAAGTTCTAAGTATGTATCTTGCCCTTTATATAGTAGTAGGGGTTACAAGTTGCACGTAGAGATATCCCTAAAAAATAGGGAAGTTACAACATATATTTGAAATACAAAGAGAATAATAAGTAATCCCTAAAGAATAGGGTTGTTATTTGTTGATGGAGACTACCTATCTTTGTGGGCAGTTTGAATTGATCCGAACTCGTGGGAATGTTGTAGGTATGTTGGAAGGCTTGTGAGAAAACACAAGTATTGGTGTGTTTCTACACCCTTGGCCAACAAGCCTTATTGAAAGTTTCCAATGCTTAGAGGTTGGCACTTTTGGCCGGCCAGCTATAGGTCCGGCCAAGACTTTACTGGCAGGTGTGTGGATCCCAATTAGCTTGTATGTACCATGCAGCATAGAATCTCAAAGGTTAAGGAGTTACTCGGCACTAATCCTGGCAGGTTAGTGTTGAGTTGTCTCCTACGTACTTTTCATTTTTTGCCACGTGGAGGAGCCACGCCAAGTGGACAAAATTTAGGATAACATTTGTCCCTCAAGTCTCTGTCTGAATGTCTAGTTGGGTAGGGACTTTTCGCTCTATTTTGTATTGCAACTTCCTTTGTTGTGTAGGTATGCATGGCCAGTTATTGGACTCTTTGACTTACGTGACTTCATGGCAGTTATTAATTTTACATTAATTAACGTGAGAAGTTGTGCAACGACTGCACATTTTCCCATATTGCAACTCGTGGCCTTTTCTTTCCCATGCATGCCTATTTTTGTGGCATTAACTCCTCATTAAGTTTTTTTGGGGAAAATTTCTAGAAACTATATATAAGCCTCATTCTTCTTTTCATTCTTTACTTTTCACTTTTGAAAAACAAAACTTCTCTCAAAGACTTCTTAGAGCCGAAATTGTTGGGAATATTTTACCAGGATCTAGATTTACTAATAAGTATGTTGATTAACATCCTAAATATGAATATTTCTAAAACAATGAAATTAAACACATAAGAGTTTAGAAAACCTTACATTGATTGCAACGAAATAATATGACTCATTCAGCTCAAATCTCTAACCCTTGTTTCTTTTTATCGCAGAATATTATCAAGATCTGAGCTTGGATCTCTTTCTCTCCTTCGGGTTGGTTACCACCGTCTTACTCACTATGATTGAGTACTTGACTTGCTATGTGTGGGCATGACACTCTATCACTCAAGGTTTCGAATATGGTAAAGAACAATGAAGGAGGTGAAATCTCTATAGAAGGAACTCTCTCATCTACTAGTTGTCTGACATAGAAAACTAGGTTTGATTTGGTTGAAAGCATCAAGTGGATGAGTGAGAGCGTCATGTTCCTTTCATAGTGTTTCAATTAGGGTTTAGGGCTGAATTATATGGATTAAAAAAGAATAAAATATTGGGCAAAATTCACTTAATGGACGGCTATGAAAAAGGACCAATCTCTAGTTACAATTTTGCCACTTTATTTCAACCACTTATTATTCTTTCAATAATACCATATTTTCTAATTCAATCATATAAATGTCAAAACTATTTATTTAATAATTATAATTAATTATCAAATAAAATTGTCATTTATATTATTTATTACTTAGACCATACAAAGTCTCTTAATTAATAAATTGACCCCAAAACCTCTTTTCTTCATAATTAAGCCCTTGCTTAGTGAAAATTCATAAATAAGACATAGTTTAATTCTAGACTTATAATTGATTAATTAAAATCAATTAACTGAGTCTGCAAGCAGTATTATCTCAACTAGTGAGGGGACCATGGGCCTATATAACCGAGCTTTCAATATGTAGATCTAAAATTTACCAAGTAAATTCTCTAACTTATTAATTCTGCCTTGCGCCACTATAGATTTGGAATTGAATAGCACTCTCAATTAAATAGAACACTCTATATGTACCATGATATAGATACGTTATGATTATCCATTGTTACAATCCTAATAGTCAAAGATCCTCTATAGATGATCTACACTGAATAAGGACAAATTTACCGTTCTACCCTTCAATGTATTTTATCCTTAAAACACTTAGCTACCTATAAATGATACTTCAGTAAACTAATATAATTATCGAAATGAGGCCTCAATCATTTATCTCTATTCAGCCAAGCTTGAAGGAAATCATCGCTTCACTTCTAAATACTTATAGAAGCTATAGATTCCATATCTATGTTTAGCGCTCCCACTCAATTGAACTACCATGTTCTCAAGATGTAAATATCTACCAGAACCATTGGTTAGCATCCATGAACAACTTGAAGAACATAAATAATTCATCTAAGTTGAACCTAACCATATCAGGATTAAGATCCATAAACCTAAGATCAACCATTGATATGGACTTAAAAAGATATAACAGTAAATTTATGATATCTTATCCAAGATCAATATCGGTCCCTTCCAATGTATACTCCATACATTCAATACTGGTAAATTTTTCCAATGCCCTGGAAATGACATAACACTTATTCAAGGTGTAATTATACCTTATCGTCGATTATCATGTCAGTCTAAATCCAGTAAACTGACAAATCATGGGAATTAAACTTTTGAACATATAATCATGATTATATTCCACTGTGCTGACGACACGATAATCATGAACAAATATATATATTTATATATGTTCCAGACTTAATAGAATTTATACATTAAACATAATCATGAAATAAATTATGTGAACCGTGCAACATAAAAGCGATTTCTGATCCTATATTAATTAGTAAATCTCATTACAATGAAATGAGTTATATTTAGGGCACAAAACCCAACAAACTCCCACTTACACTAATATAAAACTAAAAGTGCATTTCAATTAATCTCAACACCTTGATATCCAGATCAAGTGTAGTACGTAGTATTCTCTCCATAATAGGATCTGACAAGTTGTATTCAATACAAACTTTCTCCACCATTACATATCCTGTTGGGTTTTATGCCCTAAATAAAACTCATTTCAATATAATCAGATTTACTTATTAATATAGATCAGAAATAACATTTAATGTTGCATGGTTCACATGATTTATTTCATGATTATATGTACATAATGTATGAATTCATTTGAAACCCTTTTCACATACTTGATCCTGTTTATTGTGCTGTCAACACATTGGAAAGTAAACATGACTATGTGAATAAAGTTTCCTAGATTTATCAAACATAGGGTTTTACTGATATGATAATCTACAACAGAGTTTACTTGCATTTGGAGAAATGCTATGTTCTTTCCAGAGCATTGGTTAAAGTAAAGCTCAGGTTGGATGCATGGAGTATGCATTGGAAGGGACCGATATTGAACTTTGACTTAGATTTATTAAACTTACCGTAATATCTATTCAAGTCAATATCGCCTAGTTGATCCTAGATCAAATGATCTTAATCCTGTTATGATTAGGCTCAATCTCAGGAGGCTATTCGTGTTCTTTGATTTGTTAGTTAAGCCTACTTTTAGGTCAGGGTGATACGTACATTTTGGGAACAGTAGTAAAGGTAATTGAGTGGGAGCGCTAACATAAACATGGAATCTATAGCTTCTATCTGGCGAATAGTAAGTAAAGGATGATCTCCTTCGAGCTTGACCAAACGAAAATAAATGGTGGAGATCTCATTTCACATAAGCTGAAATATCATTTATACGGGGTCAAGTGTTTTAAGGATTAAATACATTGTAGGGTGTAACGGTAATCTAATCCCTTTACAGTGTAGATCATTCATATAGAGGATCATTGATCATATTAGGATTATAACAATGGATAACTAATGATGTGTCTATATGGTGGAACATATAGAGCATTCTATATACTGAGAGTGCAATTCTAAAATCTATGCCTGGATTCAACGAAGAATTAATAAGTTAGTGAATTTTAGTAATAAATTCTTGATCTACTTATTGGAAGCTCGGTTATATAGACCCATGGTCCCTGCACTAGTTGAGATAATATTGCTTGTAAGACTCATATAATTGGTTTTGATTAATCAATTATAATTCTCAAATTAGACTATATCTATTTGTGAATTTTTCACTAAGTAAGGGCGAAATTGTAAAGAAAGAGTTTTAGGGGCATATTTTTTAATTATGATACTTTGTATGGTTCAATTAATAAATATGATAAATGACAATATTATTTAATAATTATTTATAGTTATTAAATAGTTAGAATTGGCATTTAAATGGTTGAATTTAAAAATTGGCGTTTTTGAGAAAATCAGATGCAGAAAAGATAAAACTGCAAAATTGCAAAAAGTGAGGCCCAAATCCACTTGTATAGAGCCGGCCACTTTTGTAGGGAATTTAAACTGATATTTTCATTATTTTAATACCAAATAATTCAAACCTAACCCTAGTGGAATGCTATAAATAGATAGTGAAGGCTTCAGGAAATTTACACTAAATTTCAGACTTTTCTTCTGACTTCTGATTCAGAAAAAACGGAGCCTCTCTCTCTCCCTATGTTTGGCCGACCTCTTCTCCTCTTTCTTCTTCATTGAAATTTCGAAATTCTTAGTGTTAGAGTAGTGCCCACACACAACAAGTGATACCTCAATCATAGTGAGGAAGATCGTGAAGAAAGACTTTCAGCAAGAAGGAGTTTCAACAGTAAAGAATCAGAGAAAGAGATCCAGGTTCAGATATTGATAATGCTCTGCTACAGAAAGGAATCAAGGGCTAGATATCTGAACGGAAGGAGTCATATTATTCTGCTGCACCCAATGTAAGGTTTACTAAACTTTATATGTGTTTATTTCATCGTTTTAGAAAGTTCATATTTAGGGTGTTAATCAACATACTTGTGAGTTGATCTAAGATCCTGGTAAAATAATTTCCAACATATCCTTAGTCACAAAATCCTTGATATTGTGAAATTCCTCTCTATATGTCTTCTTCTCTAGGGATACTAGATTCTTTACTTTTTGACAACTACTTATGTGTTATTCAGGAAGTAAGACTAGTAGTTAATTCTGTTGGAATTTATTTTACCAGGATCTTAGATCTACTCACAAGTATGTTGTTTAACACCCTAAATATGAACTTTCTAAAACGATAAATAAACACATATAAAGTTAAGAAAACCTTACATTGATGGCAGCGGAATAATGTCTCCTTCCACTCAGATCTCTAACCCTTGTATCCTTTCTGTCGTAGTGTATTATCAAGATCTGAGCCCGAATGTCCTTCTCTTTGTGTGTGATCCTTCACAGTCTTCCAATCTATGATTGAGGTACCACTTGCTGTGTGTGGGCACTACTCTATCACTGACGGTTTCGAAATTATGAAGAGGAAAAGAGAGAGGGTTGGTTCAGCTATAGAAGAGAGAGGGAAGGCTCAGTTTTCTGAAAAATAATTTTCTGACAAAAGGTTATGAAAACTTATGAAAAACTTGTGATTTGACTGAGCCATCACTTTCTATTTATAGGCAACTACTAGGTTTAGGTTAGTAATTATTTGGCAATAAAATAATGAAAATATTATTTGGAAAATCTTGCTTAAGTGGTCGGCCAAGGTGTGTAATGAGCCCCACATAGTTTTTGCAGTTTTCATAATTTTTATTTCTATTTTCTCAAAAACGCCAATTTTCCAATTCTAACATTTTAAATGCCAAAACTAATTATTTAATAACTAAAATAGATTATTAAATAATATTGTCATTTAATTTAATTATTAATTAGACATATAAAGTCTATTAATTAATAAATAAACCTAGAATCTCTTTTCTTTTGAATTTCACCCCTGCTTAGTGAAAATTCACAAATTAGACATAGTCTAACTTTAGAATTATAATTGATTAACCACAAATCAATTATTGAGTCTTAAAAGCAGTGTAGTCTCAACTAGAATGGGGACCATGGATCTATATGCTGAGCTTCCAATAAGTGAACCGAATTTACTAAGTAAATTCCTACTTATTAATTCTTCGTTGAATCCACTCTTAGAACTTAGAATTGCACTCTCAGACTTATATAGAGCATATTATATGTTCCACGATATAGATATGCTATCTCATTTAACCATTGTTATAATCTTATTGTGATCAAAGATCCTCTATATAGATGATTTACATTGAGATGGGATAATTTTACCGTTCTCACCCCTCAACGTATTTTGCCCCTTAAAAACACTTAGCTACCTGTAAATGATGTTTAGTGATCTAAGAATTAGTCACTTGAACAAGAGCTCATCCATTTACTTCTATTTAGCTAAGCTCGAAGGGAATCATCACTTGACTTCTACACAGAAGTGAAAGCTATAGATTCCATATTTATGTTGGGTTTTATGCCCTAAATAAAACTCATTTCAATATAATCAGATTTACTTATTAATATAGATCAGAAATAACATTTAATGTTGCATGGTTCACATGATTTATTTCATGATTATATGTACATAATGTATAAATTCCTCTGAAACCCTTTTCACATACTTGATCCTGTTTATTGTGCCGTCAACACATTGGAAAGTAAACATGACTATGTGAATAAAGTTTCCTAGATTTATCAGACACAGGGTTTTACTGATATGATAATCTACAACAAGAGTTTACTTGTATTTGGAGAAATACTATGTTCTTTCCAGAACATTGGTTAAAGTAAAGCTCAGGTTGGATGCATGGAGTATGCATCGGAAGGGACCGATATTGAACTTTGACTTAGATTTATTAAACTTACCGTAATATCTATTCAAGTCAATATCGCCTAGTTGATCCTAGATCAAATGTTCTTAATCCTGGTATGATTAGGCTCAATCTTGAAAGGCTATTCGTGTTCTTTGATTTGTTAGTTAAGCCTACTTTTAGGTCAGGGTGATACGTAAATTTTGGGAACACGGTAGTGCAATTGAGTGGGAGCGCTAGCATAAACATGGAATCTATAGCTTCTATCTGGCGAATAGTAAGCAAAGGATGATCTCCTTCGAGCTTGACCAAACGAACATAAATGGTGGAGTACTCATTTCACATAAGCTGAAATATCATTTATACGGGGTCAAGTGTTTTAAGGATAAAATACATAGTAGGGTGTTACGGTAATCTAATCCCTTTACTGTGTAGATCATTCATATAGAGGATCATTGATCAAATTAGGATTATAACAATGGATAACTAATGATGTGTCTATATGGTGGAACATATAGAGCATTCTATATACTGAGAGTGCAATTCTAAGTTCTATGCGTGGATTCAACGAAGAATTAATAAGTTAGTGAATTTTAGTGCTAAATTCTTGATCTACTTATTGGAAGCTCGGTTATATAGACCCATGGTCCCCCCACTAGTTGAGATAATATTGCTTGTAAGACTCATGTAATTGGTTTTGATTAATCAATTATAATTCACAAATTAGACTATGTCTATTTGTGAATTTTTTACTAAGTAAGGGCGAAATTGTAAAGAAAAACTTTATAGGGGCATATTTGTTAATTATGATACTTTGTATGGTTCAATTAATAAATATGATAAATGACAATATTATTTAATAATTATTTATAGTTATTAAATAGTTAGAATTGGCATTTAAATGGTTGAATTAGGAAATTGGCATTTTTGAGAAAATCAGATACAAAAAGGTGTTAAAATTGCAAAATTGCAAAAAGCAAGGCCCAATCCACTTGTATAGGGCCAGCCACTTTTGTAGGAAATTTAAACTGTTTATTTCATTATTTTAATGCCAAATAATTCAAACCTAACCCTAGTGGAATGCTATAAATAGATAGTGAAGGCTTCAGGAAATTTACACTTAAAATTTTCTATTTTTCCTTCAGAGAAAAACCTTAGCCTTTCTCTCTCCCTATCTTTAGCTGCCACTTCTTCTTTCTCTTCCCTCTTGAATTTCGAAATCCTTAGTGTATGAGTAGTGCCCACACACATCAAGTGATACCTCAATCATAGTGAGGAAGATCGTGAAGAAAGACTTTCAGCAAGAAGGAGGTTTCAGCATCAAAGATTCAGAGAAAGAGATCCTGGTTCAGATATTGATAATGCTCTGCTACAGAAAGGAATCAATGGCTAGATATCTGAACGGAAGGAGTCATATTATTCCACTGCACCCAATGTAAGGTTTCCTAAACTTTATATGTGTTTATTTCATCGTTTTAGAAAGTTCATATTTAGGGTGTTAAACAACATACTTGTGAGTAGATCTAAGATCCTGGTAAAATAATTTCCAACAAAGTGAAAGCTATACTATCATGTTCAGCACTCCCACTCAATCATACTATCATGTTCCCAAAATATATGTATCACCCTGACCCAAAAGTAGGCTTAACTAATAAATCAAAGAACATGAATAGTACTCCTGAGTTGAGCCTAAGCATATCAGGATTTAGATTCTTTTAATCTTAAGATCAACTACTGATATTGACTTGGAAAGATATGACGGTAAGTTTATAATATCTTAACTAAGTTGCAATATCGGTCCAGTCCAATGTATACTCCATACATTCGAAACTAGTATACTTTACCAATGTCCTGGAAAGAACATAACACTTACTCCAAGTGTAAGTACACATCATCGCTGATTATCACATCAGTGTAAATCCAAAACACTGATGAAATAGGGACTTAGTCTTTTGATTCATATGATCACAATTACATTCCACTGTGTTGACGATACTGTAATTGTGAATAAACATATGATCTGGACTTAACTGATTTTGTGTGTAAATGCAATAAACATATTAAACCATTAGCATGTAAAATTCATGCAAACATAAATCACTTCAAATTTCTTATATTGATAACTAATCAGATTGTAAAGAGTTTTATTTAGGGCACAAAACCCAACAAACTCCCACTTGCACTAACATAAAACAAACTGTGCAAATAAATCAATCTGTTGTCTTGATCTTCAAATAAAGTGTAGTATATTTGAATCCACCCAAACTTCTGGAAGCTAGTTCATAAAAATATTTATGAAACATCCTTTACTATATGCATTACTCATCAAGGGATACTGAAATCCTTACTGTTTTAATGTACATCTGAATAAACAGAAGACATATCTCTCATATTTTAAAATATGGAATTGAGATAATACAACGTAGACTTTTCTTCAGTAAAATAACTTTCTGGTAATTTCGAATTTACAAAGTTATAAATCTTCTCTGGTAGAGCTTGAATTATTATAGAATAACTCCTCCACCACCAGAGTAACCACCATCTCATAATTCGAATGAGTTGGGGTAGATACAAGGATAACTGTTATACAGTTCCTTAATATCTAACATATAGATCACTTTCATAAATATTTCTTGAATATCTTCTAATGTTCCTTATTTGAATACATCTCAGATAACTCCCACTCAATAGCAGATGTCTGGTTAAATAATTCTTTTAACCTCTTATTGTTTGGAGAGTTATCTAGTTGTGACTTATTGTATTAGTCTGAAACTTTAAGTTTCTTTTAAGACTAAATCATCAACATAGCAGACTAGTATTTGAAGTGAAAAATACTTGTCAAAGATTAAGTAATCAAAATTGAGATACCATAAAATGTTATGAGGATTAAGAATTCTTGGCTCAAGTCATTCGAATAGACTGAGCTAGAGTTCTTTTATCTTATTCTCATAATTCTGATAAGTTATATCTATCCACATGAATGGTTAGATTTGCTTTTCAGTAGTGTTCTTAAGTTCCTATCACAAGTGTCAACCTAATGAAGATGGGTAAAGAATTTTAAAATTCTCCCACTAAATTAAGGTAGTGTGATACATTATCAAAGAACTTTTACAGGTATCATTATTTACTACAACAGTAAAACTAAATTGGAACATACAATCAAGATCAAGGATTTATATTGATAATAGCTAATTCATTATATTACTTTTATGTTTAAAGAAAATATGTGTTACATAGGGTATTGTGGATAAATCCACCCCTAAGTATGTAGAGATTATGATCCACCCCTAAAGTTTATAAAGATATTGATTCTCTAAGTGTTATAGAGATTATGTGGAGTTGAATACAATCCAGAGTTCATTAGATATAAAAGATCGTTGAACTGCATAGTTTTCTTAACTTTTCTCCACCCCTATCAGATCAAAAGATCCTTTTATTAAACAAATTCTTAATAATTGTATTAGAATTAACAATTATTAATAAACATAGAAATAATTTCTAGTGTTTACTTAATATAACTCTATGAAGAGTTGTATATATTATAGAATTTGCATCAATAATAAAAACACTTACAGATACAAACATATAAATATAATGTGGTAATTGTGGTTTAAGATAAAGTAAATGAAGCTCAATCTCTTAAATTGCAATTTGTTTGTATAGAAAATAAAATAAACTTTATTGATAATAAAAAAATGTATTGCAACATTATGAGAAAAACAGGGATAAAATCCCTAACTAAAATTCGAAATCCAAATGGTCTTTAAACTAAAACAATTAATTCAAAATAGATAAATGAGCTTCATCTTCATCTTGGACGATCTTCACCCTTTGTCCAGCTTTCCGATCCAACTCACTAAGATAGCATCTGAGTTCAAGTAGCTTGGCCTATAAGAAGAAGAAACAAATAAACAAAGTTAGTCCAGAATCAATAATCCAATTGGATAATAATTCACTAAAACTCTTAAAGTTTATAGACAGAAATACCTTGTTTCTTTGCAAGAAGTTTAGGACATTGGGGTTTCCAATGACCTTTCTCATTGCAGTAGAAACACTTTCCTTTGAGTGCATCACCAGAAGCAGCAACCTTTTTGTTTTTCATGGTTTTGGCACGCTTCTTGGTGTTTCTCCACTTCTTCTTAGGTTTGGGTTCTGAAGCAGAGGCAACATTTGCCTCAGATTTGACCGTCCCATTACCATTGCTAGAATTTTGAGGCTTACTCCCTTTCTTCTTGGGTCCTCCAATCAAATTTTCATATGTCTGAAGGTCATTGACTAACTCGTGAAAGTCTATGTCCTTTTTATTCATGACATAATTTGATGTATAGGGCAGAAATGCTGGAGTCAGACTATTCAAGATAAGGCTTACTTGAGTAGTGTTATCAATTTCAGCACCATGATCCTGGGCTTCTTGGAAATAACTTGCCATGAGGAGAACATGATCACGCACGTTTTGATGGGGTTCCATTTGTGCATTGATGTATTTCTTAGTCGCGTCAAAGCGAGACTGAAGAGATGCCTTACCGAATAGCTCAGTTAACTTCGTCATAACTTCAGCAGCCTTTTCGGTTTTAGAAAACCGAGTTTTAAGGGTGTCAACCATGCTGGAAAGCATGAAGCATAGAGCTTTGTCGTTAGCTTTCTGCCAATGCTCATACTTTTCTTTCACAGCTTTGGATGCATTGTCCCCCGGCACTTCTGGAGACGGCTCAGTTAACACAAATAAGGCACTTTCTCCTATGAGAGCAATATTAATGTTCTCATTCCATTTTGGAAAGTTAGATCCATTCAACTTATTTTCGGTTAAGAGTGATAACATGGAATTCATCATGGTTATACAGGATACTCCAAAATAATAAATAGAAATCAATAATGGTTTAACACAAAATCCAATTCAGAAATTATAAGCACATAGCATGTAGGAATGATAAGAGAAAATACTAAAAAATACAATCCTAAATAATTTCCAAGGTTTTCAACAAACTGATATCAGTGTCCCGTTTAGGCGAGAGTCAAAGCTACCATCCAATGAATAGAGTTGTCAGCTCATCTAAAATGTTAAACATTCTAGCAATCTTTTATTCAATCAAGATTGGAATCCAGCGTTGTCCCGCTTAGGCGAGAGTCAAGGCTATTCAATCTTATGAGCTTCTACCATTGTTTCATATTTTGCAAGTCAAATACAGTCGCCACCATTAGGGTGATCCATACCATATAAAACACTTACAAAACTACTTATCTTTCGAGATTAAACGGTGCAAACTTGCTAATGAACGTTCCTCCATTAGGGAGGATTACTCACTAAAACAAACGCTATGTAAAACCAACAATGGAGATCGAATATCTTAATAATAATAAAGCTCATTCTTTAAAATGTATTTTCTTTATTATTTATAATAAAATATATTCATTAAATATCAAATTTAGAATTAAAATTCTAAATTAGAATTTAATTTAATATTTATAAAATTATACTTAGATGGTGATTGAAATAAATTGAATTATTTCCATCTTAATAATAATTTTGATATATAAATATTAAGAAAATTAATTTAAGTTGTATTAATTTAAATTAATTTGCAACTCAAAATAAATTTTCATGAGAATATATTTATTGTATTTTGAAAAAGAAAGTATAAAAACTTATTTTCGAAATACTTAAATAATAAATACTTAAAAAATACTTCAAGCAAAAATATCACTTATCTAGATTTTCCTTTGAATAATTAATTCAATTTCTAATAATATACTTTTAATTTATTTTAAATTAATCAATAGATGAAAAAATCATTGCTTTAAGTTGGTCCAAGAATTAATTAAAATAAATAATTAATTTACAACTTAATCTATTTTTCAAGATAAATTCAAAAAACATCTAGCATAATTAAATGCAATTCGAAATTGATTATTAAAATAAACAAAATATATTTTGAAAATTATTTAAATTTAAGTTGAAAAATTAAATTTTAACTAAAAATGATTTTCTATTTAATTAAGTGTCATGAAAAAGAAATATTTAAGTATCATGATGAAAATCAACTTAGATATTTAATTTTCAATTTAATTAAATGTATTAAATTCAAGAAATAAATAATTAAGTGTAGAGAAGCCTTAATTATTAATCTCTAGTTTAATACAAGGAAAAAATATACTTAAATTAAATTGTACTAAAATTAATTATTTAAATAATTAATTTTACAATGTATAATATTTTCCTATTTAATATTAGAAATAATAAGTAGTCTAGAAATAACTATCTAAAAAATATCTTATTTGATTAAGTATCTTTTCCACAAAATTTGAAAGAAAAAAAATATCTAATTTAAGTTGTATAGAAAAAATCTAGAACTTAAATATTTTCAAATTTAAATTTAATTAAATATCAAAAATTAAGTTGTAACCACTTTGTTGCTCCAAAATTCGCCCAAAATACGTGGACCAGTCAAGAGGGGACACGTGGATCAGATAACTTGGAAAGATTTGCTAAGTCTTTTTATGCCACCAGGAAGCGCTATTAACATGGGTCCCGGAGGAGACACCCGGAGTACAAGTTACTCCTGGAAGCCAGTATAGCGTGAAGGCCCTCCGGGATGTGTCAGGTCTCTCCCGAGAAATCAAGTCGCATTTAATGCTGCATGGGAGGAAGCGTGTTGGGACTGTAACACGCAATAAAGTCTGACGGCACAACCCCCAAACAGCAGCGCTACAGTAATGATCATTTAAGTCTAGCGACGGCTACTCTGCGAAGAGTCACGTCAATCATAAGACAAAAAGGACATTCTCCATAAAAGCCCTACAACACCTAGGGATTTGACCATGCATCACCCATGGTATATTCATCGGAAATGCCCAACTTTATGGATACTTACAGACACATGTGTAAGACCAATTCTAGGGATTACCCCACCAAAACACTATAAATACCCCCTCAAAGCTCATTTAATGGGGTCGGAGAATCTTGGTTGCAAAAGAGCAAGAAGAGAAAAAACTCACCAAGAACATTCTCTGTATTTAAGAGAAAAACATTCTCTCAAGTGTAGAATCTGTATTAAATACATCCATTAATAGCAGTGGCTCGTGGACTAAGGCTCATTAACGCCCCAACCACGTAAAAAGTCTTCATCTCACTTTCTTACAGCTCATTATTATAATTATATTTTAATAGTTGCCGAAAACCTCGGTCAACATTTTGGTGCTTTCATTGAGAGCTGAGGAAAGCTGCTTCACAACAAGCATTTAACTTCACGATAATGGTGGAGACAAGAGCTACACGTCATCCTCGCCCTCTAGAAGACGCTCAAGATCCCAATGAGGAAGATGTAGCCTCAAGGGCAGCAGAGGAGTCCGAGGAAGAAGAAGAAGGAATAGTTCCCGATGAAAACCACGAGGAACACCTCGACGAGTATGCTTATGATGATGGAAACTACCAAGAGCTGGTGCTCCTCAGACAAAAAGCTATCGATCATGAAGCTGAGATCGAAGCTCAGAAAGTGCAAAATCAAAAAATGCATGAAGTGATGCTAGCCATGCAGAAAGCCATGGAGGCAGCTGGTATTCACTTGCATCCCAAGGCGATGGCCGCTGGACTCGACGGGGAGCCAGCGACGTCCTCGCCTAATTCCCAGCAGCAAAGGCCTAGGGAACCTAGCCCTATAAGGCACCCTGCTGAGGAAAACCAAACAAAAAACCCTACTTCTGCCCCTGGTCGAAAGAAAAAGGCGCAGGATCCGCGTAAGGTCCGCTCGGATTTCCCTAAAGGGAAAGGTCCGCAGAGGGGCAAGCCCCAAAGAGGGAGTCTTGGCCCTCAGGATCGAGGGGCCGAAAAGCGTTTCCGTGCACCAGAACCGGGGGTAGAGGAAGAGGAGGACAGAGATGTCCATCCATTGATCTGAGAAATCAAATCAATGAGAATCAAGGTGACCTCCGGGATCACCTTGACCAAAAAAGATACAGACCCGTAGTCTCCTCGGGTACTGTAAACGAAGGAATTATGGCAAAGCTTGCCATCCTTCGAAAAGATATTGCCCGAGTCTCCCAGAGGCAGAAGGGAGATGACTCCGACTCAGACAGTGAGGACCGGGAGCCTTGTGCCAAACATATCCTGGAGGCGGAGCTCCCTAAAAACTTCAAGATGCCCGAGATGGCGGCATATACTGGGAACTCCGACCCCAGTGATCACTTGTCACGATTCAACCGAGTCATGACAGTCATGCGGGTCAGCAATGACGCCAAATGCCTATGCTTCCCCCTCACTCTGAGCGGATCGGCCGAGGAATGGTTCAAGAAATTGGAACCAGGATCGGTGGGATGTTGGAACAAACTCCAAACCAACTTCCGGAGACAATTTGTCGCCGCCAGGAAGGTTAACTTGGAGGTTAGTGCCTTGACCAACATCAAGCAACTGCCCACCGAGACCTTGAAGAATTACATCAAGAGGTTCCGAGAGGAAGCCTCGAAGACCAAGAAGGTCGACGACGGACAACAGCTTGCGCTTCTCCAAGCAGGAATCCGCACCTGGACTCCCTTCTCGAACGACCATTACGGCAAGAAGGCGCCGCTAGCCTTCAGGACTTCCAGAAGCGAGTCCAAAAATATATTAACCTCGAAGAAGCCCAGATCGTGGCTTACGGAGGCTATTATCCCACCGGGATAGCAGGATACATGCCAGGAGTATCGCCCTCGGGTACTGTCCCGACCGCGACCCCTCCGATAAGTGGTATACAGTTTTCTGCCACTCCCGGATACAGCCAGGGCCAAGCTTTGCCCCCGGCATCTTCCCATTACGGCAACCCGTCCGGGGTGAATGGACGCGCTCCTTCACAGGTTGCCCCGACGGCTAGCTTAACAGGCCCTACCCAGGGGTCGAGAAGCAAAAGGTCTTCCAAGGGCAGCACCCGAACGGGAGAGAAGCGCCAAAAGAAGGGGTACACACCCCAATACACCCAGTACACGTAGCTCACGGACTCTCAGGAACGTGTATATTTTGCCACAAGGCAGAATACGCACTACCGGAGACCCCAGCCTTTGTACAGAGACAGCTCCCGGAGAGATCCGAGTAAAAGGTGCGAGTACCACAACGACATTGGCCACAACACCAATGAGTGTAAAAATCTCAAAGATGAGATTGAGAATCTGATCCGTTTGGGCCACCTCTATGAGTGGATCAAAAATAGGTTGCCCCACCTTAATCCGGGGCAGGTGGCAGGGGGTATGCCTTCGGGAACACCAGGGGTACGGCAGAGTATTGCCTCCGTGCTCCCGCAGGTGACACCCGGCATATACCCGGACTACCGCCCCGGCCTAATGGACGGGTAGCCATGATCTCCGGAGGTCCCCATATCGGAGGAAACACTCGAAAGGAGCGAAAGAGATATGCCGAGGCCGCAAGACACAGTGAGGTGTGGGAGGTCACTCAACTCCCAGCTCAAAGGCCTCGGCTAATGGACCAACCCATAACGTTCACGGAAGAAGACGCCAAGACGGTGCGCTTTCCTCATCACGACCCGCTGGTCATAGAGACCCCCATCGCAAATAAAGTGGTGGCTAGGGTCCTGATTGACAATGGAAGTTCCGTGAACTTGCTCTTCAAAGAAGCCTTCACTGTGATAGGGTTGACCGACCGGGACCTCTCTCCTAGCGGATCGCAGCTCACAGGGTTTAACGGGACAACGCTAATCCCGATGGGAAAAGTCAGGCTCCCAGTTACCCTGTGCCCGGATACCCCCCAAAGCACGTTCAAGTATTGCACCTTCGTGGTGGTAGATCGTCCAACGACCTACAACGCAATCTTAGGCCGACCGGCCCTCGTCGACTTTGGTGCAAGAACTTCAATCCGACACCTATGCCTAAAATTCCCTACCCAGGAAGCCGGAGTCGGAACGGTGAGGGGAAATCAAGGAGAGGCCAGGCAATGTTACAATGTTGCCACCCACTTGCCAGTACTCATGGTCCGGGGGGCCCCTGAAATAGAGAAGGCTGAAGAAGACGAGCTGGATCCTCGCATAGGATCCGAAAGGGTCGTAGAACCAATGGAGGACGTCGAAGAGATACCAGTGTGCGACGACGACTCCACCAAAGTACTCCGGATAGGGAGAAGCCTAGATCCGAAGGAAAAAGATAAAATAATAAAAACACTGAAGGGCGCCATCGACATTTTCGCATGGCGCCAAGAAGACATGACCGGCATCAGCCCTCATGTCATCACCCATGTACTCAATGTCAACCCGGACATGCCCCCTGTACAGCAAAAGAGACGCCCGCTCGACTCGGTGAAAGCCGAGGCCTTAGAGAAAGAGGTGGATAAACTTTTGTCCAATAGCATGATCCGCGACGTATACTATCCGGAATGGTTGGCCAATCCGGTCCTGGTGCCCAAGCCAAACGGGACTTGGCGGGTTTGTATAGATTTCACAGATCTAAACAAAGCCTGCCCAAAGGACTGCTTTCCGCTGCCCAGATCGACTCGGATGGTGGACGCCACGTCCGGATTTAAGCCGCTTGTCTTTCATGGATGCCTATGCTTGGGTACAACCAAATAAAAATGCATACGGCGGACCAGAGTGCACTAGCTTCAGGACCGATAAGGGGGTATACTGTTACCTAGTCATGCCTTTCGGACTGAAAAACGCTGGAGCAACCTATCAAAGAATGGTTAACCGGATGTTTAAAAGCCTCCTGGGACGAAACATGGAAGTATATGTAGACGACATGCTCGTCAAATCCAAAGCATGCAACAGCCATGCAAGCGATTTAGAGGAATGTTTCGAAGTCGTCCAGAGATACGGCATGAAACTCAACCCAAAAAAATGCACCTTCGGGGTCAAGTCGGGAAAATTCCTGGGCTTCATAGTCAGCCAAAGGGGGATCGAGGCGAACCCGGAGAAAATCCAAGCTCTCCTGGACATGCCATCCCCCAAGAAACATAAGGACGTGCAAAGTTTGACCGGAAAGGTAGCCGCACTGAGCCGCTTTATCTCACGGTCCACGGACAAGTGCATACCCTTCTTCAACATACTGAAGAAATGCCAAAAGTTCGAGTGGACAGATGAATGCGAGGAGGCATTCAAAAGGTTGAAAGACCACATGGCTAAGCCTCCTATCCTATCAAAACCCGTCCTTGGAGAAGACTTGTTCCTTTACTTGGCCGTCTCCGAGCATGCGGTCAGTGCTGCACTAGTCCGGGAGGAAGAAAAAATTCAGCACCCCGTGTACTATGTTAGTAAACGCATGATAGGGGCCGAGACAAGGTACCCGGTTATTGAAAAGTTAGTATTCTGCCTCCTGATGGCATCACGGAAGTTGAGACCATACTTCCAAGCCCATCCAATCAGAATTTTGACCAGTCATCCACTCCGGCAAGTCCTCCAGAAGCCTGAAGCATCCGGAAGACTCCTCAAGTGGGCAATGGAGCTGAGTCAGTTCGACTTACATTACGTGCCCCGGATTTCCGTAAAAGGCCAAGCCTTGGCGGACTTCATCACCGAATGTAATGAAGCCGAGGCAACAACCAATACACCGGAGCCACCCATCCCCACTTGGAGAGTATTTGTGGATGGAGCTTCTAATGAAAACGGTTCAGGAGCCGGAGTGGCTATGATATCACCTACTGGGTTGCGGCTCCAGGCAGCACTCCGATTCAACTTCACAGCTTCGAATAATGAAGCCGAATATGAGGCCCTGATAGCAGGGCTAAAATTGGCTAAAGCTGTAGGAGCCAAGAGGGTGGAAGTCTACAGCGATTCTCAGCTGGTCGTAAACCAAGTGTCCGGAGAATACCAAACTCGCGGCGAGAGGATGGCCGCGTACGTAACAATAGTCCGAGAACTGCTCCACGAGTTCACGGACTATAAAATAGAAAGAATCCCCCGAGAAAAGAACGCTCACGCGGACTGTCTGGCTAAGTTAGCCTCGGACAGCGAAATCGAAGAGCTGGGGGTAGTACCAGTGGAACGTTTGGCAGAGCCAAGCATCAAAATAAAAGAGACCACACAAACGGTTGGGCAAGAACCCAGCTGGATGGTCCCCATCATAAAATACATAACCACAGGTGAGTTGCCCCAAGAGAGGGCACTGTCTCGAAATATTCAGTATGAGGCTCATCGTTATGTAATGATGGATCAAATTCTCTACCGGAGAGGACTCAGCATGCCTTACTTAAGGTGTGTATCGGACCCTGAAGCTAGACAAATCATGCTGGAGGTCCATGAAGGGTTCTGTGGAGATCATACGGGAGGACCCAGCCTCTCAAAGAAAATATTGAGGCAGGGATACTTCTGGCCAACAATGAAAAAAGATTGTATAGACTATGTCCAAAAGTGTGACTCGTGCCAAAGGTACGCGAACATACCGAGAGCTCCTCCAAATGAGATCACTTTGATGACCAGCCCTTGGCCCTTCGCGGTCTGGGGCATAGATCTCATCGGGTCTCTACCTACGGGAAAAGGAGGAGTAAAGTATGCAATAGTAGCAGTGGACTACTTCACCAAGTGGACAGAGGCTGGGCCTATGAAGACAATAACTGCTAAGAAGGCGTTGGACTTTGTTATTAAAAACATAGTGTGTCGATACGGCTTGCCTCACAAAATAGTCTCAGACAATGGAAAGCAATTTGATTGCGAGGAATTTACTGACTTCTGCAACCAACACGGAGTAGTGAAAAGCTTCTCCGCGGTAGCCGGCCTCGGACAAACGGCCGGGCGGAAGCGATCAATAAAATCCTAAAGGTCACCTTGAAAAAGAAGCCCGTGGCTGTAAAAATAAGCGGCTCGAAGAATTGCCAAGGGTATTGTGGGCCTACCGGACGACCCCCGTAACCACAACCGGTCACTCGCCGTTCTCAATGGCGTACGGTTGTGAAGCAATGGTCCGGTGGAAACATTATTCCCATCCCACGGGAGGACGACTTACGATCCGCCACCAATCGTGCCCCGCTCCAAGAAGCTGCGGATCAAGTCGAAGAACTCCGGATGAGTCCCAAATACGGATGGCCGCTTATCAAAAGAAGGTGACCAAGTATTTTAACTCCAAGGTTAAAAACGAGAAAATTCGCTATTGGGGATATGGTCCTAAGAAGGGTTTTCCCGGCCACCCAAGAACCCGGAGTGGGGGTACTTGGACCAAATTGGGAAGGACCATATGAAATCGAGGACGAAATCGGTTACGGCACTTACAAGGCGAAAAGAATGGACGGAATTACCGTCCCAAGAGCCCGGAATGCCGATCACCTCGTAAAATATTACCGGTAGCGAATTAAACTTAGATTTTGTTCAAAGTGGTTTGTACCGTCCAAATGTATGCCTCCTCTATATTAAATAAAACTGAGTGCCTTAATAACAAAGTTTCTATGCCACTCAGGGGGGTACTCGGGTCTACCGCACGGACAAACAAAAACAATCTAAGTAAAATATCCCGACCCAAAGGGCGAGGTCAAGCTAAGTAAAATATCCCGACCCAAAGGGCAGTCAAGCTAAGTAAAATATCCCGACCCAAAGGGCGTGTCAAGCTAAGTAAAATATCCCGACCCAAAGGGCGAGGTCAAGCTAAGTAAAATATCCCGACCCAAAGGGCAGTCAAAAAATATGCGCAAAAATAAAGAGCGTAAGTATAAAAACCCCGAGCCAAAGGACGGAGTTGAAATATATAAGTGTGAAAAAAAGATCGCATATATATATAAATAAAAAAAATATCCTAGCCCGAAGGGTAGGTCATACACATATAAATGGCCGGGGACAGCCTTAAATTGTCTCCCCTTCAAATAAAAGCCGCCGCCCGTATGTAAATTGTTCTAAGGCAAAGAAAGAAATATGTACAAACAAAAAAAAAAGTTATGAGAAGAACGGGTAAAATGCGGGTTAATAATATGGCGGCTCGGTCGGCCGCGGTGGAAGACGAGGTCCAATCCGTGCCTCGAAGCTCGGCATCAAGCCTCTTCTTCTTTTCCCGAAATTTGGCAATCATGTCCTCGGGTTTGGGATAAAAAGTGAGCTTGATACTCTGATCGTTGGTGGCCCAAGCCATGTAGACACCATCGTCAAAGCGCTTCGGGCACCGGGCGCAGGAGACAGGAGAAAGGAGCTCGGCCCTCTTGGCCTTCCTGGTAGACTGATCTTTGTAGTCCCGAAGCTCCTTCAACTCCGCAGCTAGAGCGGCCTTGGATTCGATATCCGACTGATGAGTCTCCTCTAGAGACCTCACCTTGGCGGCCATTTCATCCAAAGCCTCCCTAGCCCCCCGAAGATCTCGCCTGGCTTTCTCGGCAGCCTCGGTTTGAGCCCTTAGTTCCTCCTAATGATGGGCCTCCATCCTGCCTCTCCGCTGGGCCTCGGCCTGGATCATGGCCTCCGCCTGAGCCTCCCTCCGGGTGGCCTCCTCTTCCTTGGCCTTGGCCTTCTCTTCCTTGGCCTTGGCCGCTGCTTCCTGGCGCTCGGCAGCCTCCCCGGTAGATCTGCCTCTCCGCCGTGAGGTCTTGGAGGACCTTCAGCGACGTCGTTCATGTCCCCAAAGTCGGACGGAGCGAAGCCATGGTTTATGATGTTCTGGAGAGGCGACCGGCCTCGGCGGCAAGCTGAACCATAACGGGGTATAAGAAAAAATTTCTCAAAGGAAGAAAACAAAATACAAACAACAAAAAGGAAACGCAAAAAATTGCAAAGTACTTACCACTGTGAGGGAATGGCTGAGGTCCTGGACCTGGAAGATGGAGTTCAGGGAAGCGCAAGTGGCGAACCGCTTGGGCGCACAGCGTGTAAGCTGAGAAGCGAACTCACCGGTCATTTCCGCGGCAAAGGGAGCCAAAGTGGGCCCTAAGAGGGGACGGAACCAGTCCGTCAAAGGGTCCAGGTTGAGGTTCCACGGATCATGATAGTCCGGATGGTTGATGCTCGCCTCAACCTCGGCTCGCAGAATCCTCCTAAGGGCCTCCACCTCGGCATATCCCCGGGAGTACTCATCCATATCGTAGTTGTGTTTGGCTATGCGAAGCTCCTGCCTCACCTCATCCCCCGGAATCGGGGTAAGATCAATGTGAGGAGGAGCAGGATTTTCCTCCATCGGAGAAACCCCGCCATCTAGGCCGTGAGCAGGAGTGTCGGCCCTCCGAGGCCTCTTCGGCTCGTCCTGGGCAATCATCTTGCCCTTACGCTTGCGAATCAGAGCCACTTCAGGCTCCTCCTCGTCCTCCTCTGCTACCACTGGAAGGGCTTGAGGCTCTCCAGTACCCTCGGCGGCTTCCTCCGAGAAGTCCCACCCTTTCCCTTGGCCTTCTCCCGGAAGCACCTCCTCGTCATCCACCAAGTCAATGGTTTCGGGAGGAGCGCCGGAAGGAACCTTCAAGGAAGGAGCCGGGGAGAGGGGTGAAAGCCGAGGAGCCACGGGAGTATGAACCCCGCAAGCCGTTCCAGGATGGCATCCATGGAGGTACCGTTCCAATAAAATAAGCAAGTGTTAGAAGTTCGTGAGAAGTCGCTTATAAAAGGTGCAACAAATAAACTACTCCTACCCGAACTTCCTAATTCGGCCCTAGCAAAGTCCCGAACTCTAATGCGCGGCATCATCTCCGAGATAACTGTCCGAGGGCCGAAACCAGCTGGACGCTATGTAAGCCGACGGACCTAAGGGAATAGGTTCCGGAGGGCCGGAGCCCATCCGGGACCGACCTAGGTAATCTCCTAAGTTCGTAAAATAAAATTCCTTCAAATGATCCCCCCATCGGGTCGACGGCATCTTAAACCTACGGAGACGCTCGTCAAACCCTATGGGCCTATGACTGGTATATTCATCAACGGAAGGAACATAGCGAATTATCAAGGGAGACTTACCACCAGCACCGGAAGTGCTAGCACCGGGAGCACCCGAGTTTGGTTCGGGGACTGAAGGCTGAGGCCGGGAAGTCTGGTTCTCGAAGAACCTTCAAGACGAAGGGGCCCCCGGCGAAGGACCCCCAATCTCTTCTTGAAGAATCTTGTCAAAAAATTTTGCCTCGGACTTCCCGCCAATGGCTTGGCTCCTTCGCACCACCGGACTCCCCACGCGAAGCCCTCTCCCAGAGGCAGCCTGGGCCTTAGAATACGCCTTCTCCTGGGCCTTCCGGTAGAGATAATCTTGATACTTCTTCTCTGCCGTGGCAATGAGCTCATCCCGGAAGGCTTTCTCCGCAACCGGCGCCCTCACATTAGGGCAGATGACCTTGGAGAGGTTGGAGTCATCCACGGATTGATGAGAAAGGATAAGTTTAGCCTTTCTACAATTCTCCGTGGTGACCAGGCCCCCGACATCAAGATCGGCGTGGTCGTAGGAGGCGAAGGCTTGGGCCCTTCGAAGGAAAGCCTGAGTGGGGAGCGTCCGCTGGTAAGGTGGGATCCGCACCCACTCCGTGAGAAGCTCCGGGTGGTCCACGGCCCTGAACCCGGACGAGAAGAAAAATCGGTGGCGGTACTCCTTAACATGAGTCTGCCTATTATATGGAACCATCCCCTCGTTAGCAGGGTGGATCCGGAACCCATAAAAACCATCCTTAAGTTTGTCCCCTTTCTTGGGGACGGATACAAGTTCGTAAAAATACAAAATTTCCGTCGGGCTGGGAGACCCCCAGCCGCGGGCGGTGTAAAAAATAAATAAGCCTGAGAGCAGGCGGTAAGCTTGAGGAATAAGTTGGTATGGCGCAAGGCCGACAAATACAATAAAATTCACAAAGTAATCTTGGAGCGGGAGCATGGCACCGGCCATCAAATGGGTCTGACTCCAAGCCCCGAAGCCGTCATAGTTGTGATTAGGCGTCTCCGAGTCACGAGGAGGCCGGTGGAAGGTCCCTGAGGTAGAAGGTTTGATCCCAGCCACATTAATGATGTTCTCCAGCTGGTGAGGGCAAGTCAGGGTCGATCGAAGCTCGGCCGCTTCCCAACCAGTGGCACGGGACTTGTACCCTTCCACGGGCAACGGAGTCCCGAGAGAAACCTCTTCCGGGGTGGCTATGTTTTTCCCTTTCTTCTTCGAAGATTTCGAGCCGAAGCGTACATTTTATGTTACGAGAAAGACAAAAAGAAAAAACCCGGCGGTTAGGCCCCATACCAAACCCTAAATCGAAAAAGGGAGTGGGGGTCCCCTAACCGCTGGAAAGAGGCCCCCTCCGGACACGTGTCACCTGGGAAACTCAAGAGAGAATCCCTGAACAAGTGTCGGGTGCAGTAAAATCGCAGAAAAGTGGTTTTGCAAAAAGGAAAAGAAAAGAGAAAAGCCTTCCTATGCCCTAAGCAATTGCTAAACGAAGAACACATGGCCTTCTTCAAACAAAGCTGTACGCCTACAACAGAGGCATGACAATGGCGACTCTACAACTAACACAGTAAACATAAAACAGAACTCGAAGAACTTAAACAATCACACACCCAGAAGCTTCTAAATGCGAACCCAAGAAACTTACAGTTGATTGTTGAACTGGGGGTACTGAGTGTGGTTGAGTGAGAGTTGAGAAGCACTGGCAAAATCGAACACTGGAAATAAAAGAAGTGTTTAAGTGTTAAAGCAGTTTGTGCTACTTTGAGGAATTTTCTCTCTGAGAAATTCGAGCAGAAATGGCAAGGAATGGAAAGTAACCGAAATGAAGGAAAGGTGGTGGCTTTTATAGGCTAAAGTGCATGAGGAACATGCGTCTTCACCTACCAATCGCACGGTGGGGGAAACGCACGATTCGAATTCCCAAAAGATCAACGGACCAGATCAATCTACCATTAAGGCGGTGGAAACGTTTGAGTATCCGTCTGACACCATCAATGCGCCGCATCAATCATGGGGCGTGAAACGAATCGACCTCTGCAAAAGTGAATTGCCGCATTTAATGCCATTATTAGACATACCTTCACGCGCCCCCAAGTCGTATCAGAAGACCGAGGAGGCGGCTGGAAACATTCCTGCGAACAAGCATATTGCTGCATTAAATGACATCATTTAATGTGCCCCCACGCGCTCGAGGCTCGAGCTAGGGAAACGAGGGGTCAACTGGAGACACTTGAACAAGCCTTGGTTTATTTTTACTAAGTAAACAAGGCTTGGGGGGTAAATGTTGCTCCAAAATTCGCCCAAAATACGTGGACCAGTCAAGAGGGGACACGTGGATCAGATAACTTGGAAAGATTTGCTAAGTCTTTTTATGCCACCAGGAAGCGCTATTAACATGGGTCCCGGAGGAGACACCCGGAGTACAAGTTACTCCTGGAAGCCGTATAGCGTGAAGGCCCTCCGGATGTGTCGGGTCTCTCCCGAGAAATCAAGTCGCATTTAATGCCGCATGGGAGGAAGCGTGTTGGGACTGTAACACGCAATAAAGTCTGACGGCACAACCCCCAAACAAAGAAAGCGCTACAGTAATGATCATTTAAGTCTAGCGACGGCTACTCTGCGAAGAGTCACGTCAATCATAAGACAAAAAGGACATTCTCCATAAAAGCCCTACAGCACCTAGGGATTTGACCATGCATCACCCATGGTATATTCATCGGAAATGCCCAACTTTATGGATACTTACAGACACATGTGTAAGACCAATTCTAGGGATTACCCCACCAAAACACTATAAATACCCCCTCAAAGCTCATTTAATGGGGTCGGAGAATCTTGGTTGCAAAAGAGCAAGAAGAGAAAAAACTCACCAAGAACATTCTCTGTATTTAAGAGAAAAACATTCTCTCAAGTGTAGAATCTGTATTAAATACATCCATTAATAGCAGTGGCTCGTGGACTAAGGCTCATTAACGCCCCAACCACGTAAAAAGTCTTCATCTCACTTTCTTACAGCTCATTAATATAATTATATTTTAATAGTTGCCGAAAACCTCGGTCAACACACTTAATTTGGAAAATATTCCATTTTAAGTTTAAAACTAACTTAAAAAATATCTTAAGAATCTTTAATAACTAATGCCTAGAATTCCTCAACTTAATTTTAAATTTAAATAAAATATTCAAATTTAAGTTAGATAAGAAAAATCAGTTAATATAACTAATTTATAACTTTAATAGGAATATTTAATTAAATAAGCTCTCAAAAGAATCTAGTTAGTTAAAATTCTTTATTTAATTAAATACAAGAAAAATACAAATAGTTTGTCTATAGATAATATCTAAAACTAAGAGTGTTTTTCTTAAAATTAACTTTAAAATATTAAAATGAAAATAAAATTTAACCTTACACAAGGCCCCAACTCTCACACAAGGCCCAAAAGAGAGCAATTTAACCTTAAAATAAATAACTGTTATTAATTGAATAGGTCCAAAAACTAAATGGACCTAAATAAAATTTATCATGGTGTGACATTTTATTTAGCAACAACCTATATGCATCTATATAATAAAATAAACATATAGGCTCACAGATGAAAGAAGATTGTAAAATTTACCTGTTACAAATTATTTATTTGACCAATTGAACCATGGGTTAAAATCAGATCATTGGATCTGTCAACAAGTTAACCATGGCTATTTGCAATCAAGCAATAATAGGTTTTATAAAACTTACAAACAAGCTAAAACACATACTCCTGCAACAAGGTTAGCTGGATAGTTGGATGTATGATTTATTTAATTTTAAATAATTAAATTTCGAAACAATAATTAAATAATAAAAAAAATATTTATTTTCGAATCAAAAAAATAAAATATATATATTTTCGAAATTAATAAAATAATATTTAAAATTAAACCTACAACTTTGAAAAATTAGGTTTCAACTAACCTAAATATCATTTCAAAATTTGCTAACTACTTTTAAAAACTTTATGTTATTTTATAAATTAAATATTC
Source organism: Cannabis sativa (assembly GCF_029168945.1). Taxonomy (NCBI): domain Eukaryota; kingdom Viridiplantae; phylum Streptophyta; class Magnoliopsida; order Rosales; family Cannabaceae; genus Cannabis; species Cannabis sativa. The sequence goes on along the minus strand of NC_083609.1, from coordinate 25,985,710 downwards.
AATAAAAATAAAAAAGATAAATAAATATCTTTTTCAGATTTTATGATTTAATTTAAATAAATAAAATAACAAAATTTAAAAGTTAGCAAAATATCTTAGTTCTATTTAAAATATCATGATTATAGTTATCTTATTTTAAATTTAAATAAGGTCAAATTATTTAAAAAAATATTTAATTTAAAAATTTAATATCTCACCTTAAATTTAAAAATCAGATAAGATATAATCAAATTTAAAAATAAGATAGAAAATTAAGCAAAAAAGATAGATATTTACTATTTTCAAATTCAAATTACACTAATATCATGAATTAATTTTTTAAAAAATTAATTAATTTAATTATGATATTTAGAATTGAAATAGGAATAGTAAATGTCTAAATACAAAACTACACAAAAAATCGGACGTTAAATCCATGAAATAGCATGAAAAATCGAAGAAAAACGAAAAAAATACGAGTTGTACAGACAGTATGGTGAGCATACTGCCCGCGCGCGCAAGGGGAGTGCACAGCCGAGGTCCCTCGGCGCAGGGACGAGATTCAAACAAGAAACTCGGTCGAGCACTGTCTGAACGCGTGTTGTCCGAGAGTGTCACCCTCATCCGCGCGCGTGGCCTATTGCACGGCCCTAATATTTTTCGAAACTTCAAAAAATCATAACTAATTCAAATTAAATCAAAATTGAGTTCTGTAAAAAAGTAAATTGCTTAATTTTTTCCATACTATCCAATAAAAATATTTCTAGAAACCGAATTTCAATTATTTTTCACGAAAATTCACAAACATCAATCAATCATCATATAACACACAACACAACATGAAACCATCCAAATCACAAACAATCGTTTTAAAGTCCAAATTTCTTGCAAGCAAATCAATTACCATGGCTCTGAGGCCAGTTGTTGGAATTTATTTTACCAGGATCTTAGATCCACTCACAAGTATGTTGTTGAACACCCTAAATATGAACTTTCTAAAACGATAAATAAACACATATAAAGTTAAGAAAGCCTTACATTGATGGCAGCAGAATAATGTCTCCTTCCACTCAGATCTCTAACCCTTGTATCCTTTCTGTCGTAGAGTATTATCAAGATCTGAGCCCGAATGTCCTTCTCTTTGTGTGTGATCCTTCATAGTCTTCCAATCTATGATTGAGGTACCACTTGCTGTGTGTGGGCACTACTTTATCACAACCGCTTTCGAAATTATGAAGAGGAAAAGAGAGAGGGTTGGTTCGGCTATAGAAGAGAGAGGGAAGGCTCAGTTTTCTGAAAAATAATTTTCTGACAAAGGTTATGAAAACTTATGAAAAACTTGTGATTTGACTGAGCCATCACTTTCTATTTATAGGCAACTATTAGGTTAAGGTTAGTAATTATTTGGCATTAAAATAATGAAAATATTAATTGGAAAATCTTGCTTAAATGGCCGGCCAAGGTGTGTAATGAGCCCCACTTGGTTTTTGCAGTTTTCACAATTTTTATTTCTATTTTCTCAAAAACGCCAATTTTCCAATTCTAACCTTTTAAATGCCAAAACTAATTATTTAATAACTAAAATAGATGATTAAATAATATTGTTATTTAATTTAATTATTAATTAGACATATAAAGTCTATTAATTAATAAATAAACCTAGAATCTCTTTTCTTTACAATTTCACCCCTGCTTAGTGAAAATTCACAAATTAGACATAGTCTAACTTTAGAATTATAATTGATTAATCACAAATCAATTATTGAGTCTTAAAAGCAGTATAGTCTCAACTAGAATGGGGACCATGGATCTATATGCTGAGCTTCCAATAAGTGAACCGAATTTACTAAGTAAATTCCTACTTATTAATTCTTCGTTGAATCCACTCTTAGAACTTAGAATTGCACTCTCAGACTTATATAGAGCATATTATATGTTCCACGATATAGATATGCTATCTCATTTAACCATTGTTATAATCTTATTGTGATCAAAGATCCTCTATATAGATGATTTACATCGAGATGGGATAATTTTACCGTTCTCACCCCTCAACGTATTTTGCCCCTTAAAACACTTAGCTACCTGTAAATGATGTTTAGTGATCTAAGAATTAGTCACTTGAACAAGAGCTCATCCATTTACTTCTATTTAGCTAAGCTCGAAGGGAATCATCACTTGACTTCTATACACAAGTAGAAGCTATAGATTCCATATTTATGTTCAGCACTCCTACTCAATCATACTATCATGTTCCCAAAATATACGTATCACCCTGACCCAAAAGTAGGCTTAACTAATAAATCAAAGAACATGAATAGTACTCCTGAGTTGAGCCTAAGCATATCAGGATTTAGATTCTTTTAATCTTAAGATCAACTACTGATATTGACTTGGAAAGATATGACGGTAAGTTTATAATATCTTAACTAAGTTGCAATATCGGTCCAGTCCAATGTATACTCCATACATTCGAAACTAGTGTACTTTACCAATGTCCTGGAAAGAACATAACACTTACTCCAAGTGTAAGTACACATAATCGCTGATTATCACATCAGTGTAAATCCAAAACACTGATGAAACAGGGACTTAGTCTTTTGATTCATATGATCACAATCACATTCCACTGTGTTGAGGATACTGTAATTGTGAATAAACATATGATCTGGACTTAACTGATTTTGTGTGTAAATGCAATAAACATATTAAACCATTAGCATGTAAAATTCATGCAAACATAAATCACTTCAAATTTCTTATATTGATAACTAATCAGATTGTAAAGAGTTTTATTTAGGGCACAAAACCCAACAAATTCATTGTTGGTACAACGCCAAAAACTGTATAGAACTTTCCATAGGCTAAATAAGTATCTTTCCAATAACTTTGACATTCAGTCTCACTGGTAGAGTTAGAGACTCTGTGTCGGTTTTTACACTTCTCCAAAATTACTGCTCAAGCCCAGAGTAATCACCATCTTATCAGTAGACTTTTTTGCATCAAGCAAGTCTAGAAACCTTATTTAGTGTAGTCTAAGAGTATTAAAATACTACCCTTATCGACTAACATATATTTCATCTTCTTGATCTTAAGATTTTCTTGATTGTCTTCCAATGTTCCTCTTCCTGAATTAATCTGATACCTACTCATTACTCCCACAAAACAGCAGGTGTCTAGTTTAATGCATATTAAAGCATATCTGAGACCTCTCACTGTTGATTCTAAAGAAATCTTTCATGGCTTGTACCTTTTCTAGAATAGTTAAAACTCTTCCTTAGATAAATAAAATTTATATCTAGAAGTCGAGAAGCTTCTATAGATTGCCATAAAAAAATGCTCTAACATCTTATTAAAGTAAGTTGGTTGCAGTAGAGTAAGTAAATTACCAAGCATACCACAAGCCACATGTTTAGTTAATCTCAAACCTACAACACTAGGATCAGGAAGTTTTGTTAAGTTTATTGAATAGACTTATTTTCAAAATTTCATTTCTTGTCCTTATAATAGAAAACTTTTGGTTACTCCATATGAATGATTTTAAACATAATTCTCTTAGCTTTGCTTCTTAGTTCCTTATTCTAACTATCCATTACTTGTTTAAACTAACAATGGATTTTCATCACAAGTGTCTTCCAAGTCATAACAGGGTGAGTTCCTTGAAATCCTCCCACTACGACAAGGTACCGTGACTTTATGTCTAAGAATCTAATGGTATTGTCTTCATCGAATGTTTCAATACAACAGAGGCAGTGGGACCATCTTATAAAGAATAAGATGATAGAACACTTTGGAATCAAGATAAAAATATCTCCTCTACTTTGCTACTTTATTTTCAGATTTAGTCATTTTCTTAGAAAAATAGTATTTGTTGAAAAAAACACTTCCTAATCTTAATGACCAAAGGATGGTCCACTCCTAATCACTTAGAATAGCTATCAAACATGCAAACCTTAGTTAACAGTTCTAGCTTTTCTTAAGTTCACGATTAGGTCATCCATGAATCTAGTAATGGTTTACACTAAGTATACAATCATTCCATCATTCTAAAATTTTCCTATCACTAGGGTATTTCCCTAGAAGGACTTAGGCAACTACTAGTAACTAATCATAACCTTTCACTTTCATCAATATGCAAACTGAATTTCTAGGGAGGTAAGTTTGAATACAATCCAAAGTTCAACTTAATGATCTTTGAACTGCATATCTACAAAATATTTCTCTACCCCTATCAGTTCGCTAGATCTTTAACCACTTACCTTAATGGTTTTTCAACATTGCTATAAATTCCTAAAATTTCTTAAACATTTCAAATTTCTTTGCATAAGGTAAAATCTAGAGTGATTGTCTTAAGAATTTAACGATAACTCATATCCACCCCTGAATGCACATTCATATTTGAATATAGATGATCCTACTTTCAAGTGGATATAGGCACATTCTCTTTGCAGAGAATGATCTTGTCAAAACAACTATGAACAAGATGCAAATGCCATAGATATATAATTGATAGTTGTGGTCTTTTGATGACTTAGGTCTAGTTACAATAAAGAGTTCTTAGAATAGTCTAAGTGAGTCCTGGTCACAGAATACAAAACTCATAATCCATACATAAACATATAGTTAGAATCCACTGACAGAAAATAGATACTAAAACTTGTGAAAGTCATACTATATTGTCCAATGTATTCTAGGAAATTGAAATTTAAAATTTCTATTTGGCATCTAAAATTTAAAGTCAAAGACTTAAATTTATACTAAATATACATGAGTAATTATTCTAGCTTGGACCACCACTACTAATCTAACTCTAAGTCTAAGTTGTCGTAAGTAAGCATATACAAGTAGGAGAATTCTAAGTGCGAGAATTTATATCATTTTGAGATAGAATGTCAGGAATATAGTCATTTGCGCCATTCAATTTCATAGAAGAAAATAGAATGACATCATAAGCAGATGATTTATAAACCATCTATCCAGTGACATACTATTTAAGTAAATTCTAAATGAAAAAACTAAGAGAAAAAATTAAAGGATAATTTTAAATTAAATAAGAATCCAACGATGTCTCGTTTAGGCGAGAGTTAAAGTTATTCTTATTTTATAAATTTCTTCATTGTTTCATATTGTAAACACTAGTATAAGTTGTTATCTTTGGATGTACAACTAGATGTTGCATTACAAGTACTTATCTGTCGAGATCTAACACTATTATGTTTGTCTAACGGATGACAATCCTTTGGGATTTGTCTCATTAAAAAGAACAAGCTAAGTTAGACCAACAATGAAGATTCGAAATTATATTACAATATTAATAACAGAAAACAACATGATTCAATATAAATTCATACACATTTCAGAAATTATCATACATTTAACAAGTAAGAAAGACATGTGAAAATACAAAACAAACATATCTAAATAATTTCCAAGGTTTCCAATAAACTGATACAGTGTCCCGTTTAGGCGAGAGTCAAAGATATCATTCATTGAATAGAGTAGTCAACTCATTTAAAATAGATACTATTCTAGCAACCTTTTATTCGATCAAGACTAGAATCCGACGTTGTCCCATTTAGGCGAGAGTCAAGGCCATTCTATCTTATGAGCTTCCACCATTGTTTCATACCTTGTAAGTCTTACTTTTAGCAGCCACTATTAGAGTGGACATTACTAAGAATAAAACACTTACAAATAATACTTTTCTTTCGAGATAATACGACGTTAAATTACTAATGAAAGTTCATCCATTAGGGATGATTACTCACTAAAATAAGAACTGTGTAGAACCAACAATGGAGATCGAATATCCTTATAATTAAAACTCATTAGTTTAAAGGGTTGTATTTTCATTTGATACTTATTTTAATCTATTTATTTTAACATGTATTTATTTAATTAAAATTACTAATTTAGATAACTCTAAATATAAATTTTAATTTAATATTTATAAAATTATGCCCTAGGAAGATCTGAAAAAATAAAAAAATTTATTTTCCATCCTTAGCATTAAATTTCTAATAAATATTATGAAAGTTACTTAATTTAAGTTGGTCCAAAATTAATCAAATAATTAATTTTCTATAAATATATATAATTGAATTCGAAATCCAATATATTTAGAAGCAATATATTTTTGAAATTCACTCTAAAATAAAATAAAGTAAAACTACAAAAATTATTCTAATTTTAAAATTAAATAAATCAATTTTCAACTTAAATATAATTTTCCTATTTAATTAAATCTCTTAAGAAAAATATCAAAGAGTTAAGTATCTCGAATAAAATCAACTAAAATATTAATTTTCTGTTTAATTAAATATATCTAGAAAAATACCAAAAGGACCTAGAAAATATCTATCTAGATAATTCATAAACTAATTATTAATTTTCTAATTAAAATATGATATATTTTAGTTTATTTATTTTAATCAAATTATTAATGAAAAATATTTGAATTCAAGTTGATCTATTTCAATTAACAAATTAATTTTCAACTTTAATCTAATTATTAAAATTAAAAATTTTCAAAATATCTACATTTAAAATAAGTGTATTTCAAAATTTATGTAAGAAATGATTATTAAAATAAATTAAAATATATTTTGAAAATTATTCTAATTTAAGTTGATCTGAAATTGAAAATTTCTGACTAAAATATAATTTTCTATTTAATTAAATTCATTAAAATAGAATAATTAAGTATCTAGAATAAAATCAACTTAATTATTAATTCTAATTTAATATCTAAGAAAATATTCTAATTTAAGTTGGTCTAAAATTAATTAATAAATTAATTTTCAACTTAAATATATTTTGCTTATTTAATTAAATTTCATGAAATAGAAACAAATAATTAAGTATCTAGAATAAAATCAAATTAATTATTATTTAAGTTTTAAGAAAAATATCTTAATTTAAGTTGGTCTAAAATTAATAAATAAATTAATTTCTACTTAAATATGTTTTTCAACTTAAATATTAGAAAATATAAATTAGTTACTAGAAATGACTATCTAGAATCTTTTCTTTAAACTAAGTGTGTTTTTCTAAATTAATTTTAAAATAATCCAATGAAAAATTAATTCCATTTATTTCAAAATTAATTATGTTGCTACTTCAATTTTAATTAGGTTAAACTAGTATAATTAGCCTAATACAATTATTTAAATAAGGCAAATGGGCCTTTACAATTGGGGTTGTTCATGTGAGGGAGGGTTGGGTTCAGTATGTCGTACCCACTACTAATGACCCCTAACTCTCACAGAAGGCCCAAAGGAGAGGAATTTAACCTATCTTTAAATAATTGTTATTCATTGAATAAGCCCAATACTAATTGGGCATAAATAAACTATCATAAGGTGATATTTTATTTTAGCAACCTAGTCCATTTAAATATCTAGAAATAAATGGGTTTCCTATATGCATTTAAGCCCAGAAGTAAACATATATGCTCACACATGTCAAATTGATTTAAATGGGCCCTCTTATGTTTCTAGGTAACACAGATAAAAGAAATACAAAATTTACTTGTTACAAATTATTTATAAGATCTACTGACAATTAGACTATGATTAAAATAAGATCATTGGATCTGTGAGCAAGTTAATCATAACAATTTAGATCAAATAAATAATAAGTTTGTTAAAAAAGTTTTTGAATAAACAATTTAAATAAACAAACAATATCTATGTAACAAATTGTGAAATAAGATATTTATTATAAAATTAAATTATTATTTAACTAACCGGCTAAATTTTGAAAATTTAAGGTTGTTAAAAATAACCTAAAATATCTTTTCAAAAATTTTAAATTTAAAATAATTTTAAAATATCTAGGTTTTATTTGAATTATTTTATCAAATTAAATTAAATATCTAATAAGATAAATAATTTGAAAATAACAAAATATATATTTTCAATATTATTTTCTAATCTTATAATTTAATAAAATTAAAATAATAAAATAAACCAATTTTAAATCAGTTATGGTTAGGCAATTATTATTTTAAGAATAAAATAATAAATAAATAATAATTATCCTAATTATATGTCAAAATATCTCAAATTAACCCTTATTTAAATTTCTACAAAAATATCTAGGTTATTTAAATATTTAAAATACTATTTATAAATTTCAGATAAGTAAAATGATATAAAATATCTTTTTTCTAACTTATAATTTATAAACAATTAAAAGGCGTGCGTGCTTCCCCCTTCCTCTCCCATGGCGAAGAAGAAAAGGGTTGGCCAAAAGCCAGTCAGTGCAATCACAGTGGGCAATGGAGATGAGGAGAATTCCCTTTTAATCCAAGATGTGGTAACCAAACCAGAGATAACTGAAGAATTTCATGATTCAAGCGATAATCTTGTGATTGAGAGTGGAGTTGAATGTTGCGAAGCAGAGAAATTTGTTCGTGAGGTCTCAAATCCAGTCAGCTGGGCTGAGAAAGTTGAGCAAGCGGATTTCCAAACCAGTGCTAGGGATTTATGGAGTAAATTCAAGTCGAATCAGGTACCTTCTCCCTCGTCCAAACTTACATATACTGAGCCTATTAGAGTTGTTGATCAACTCGTGGCCAAACTAGACCTAGAGGAGATTGAAGTGGAGGCTTCTTACTTGAAAAATGTTATAGTATGTATTGTGCTAGGTGCTAACCCCCCATTTAAGGTGTTTGAGGGATTTGTTAAGAGGATTTGGGGTAACTTGGGTATTGAAAAGGTTGTTCGAATGCACTAAGGATGCACACTGGTTAATTTTCGAGATGAAGCCACTCGTGACCTCATCCTTGAAGCAGGAGTCATTCACTTCGATAAGAAATCGATGGCTCTAAGGCCGTGGACAACTGATCTTGACTCAGTTAGAATGGTTAACTCAGTTCTGGTTTGGATTCGTTTGAATGGGCTGTGTAAAGCCCGCTTAGTTAATTTGGAAATTAGCAGTTGTTTATGTTTAATTATGAAATTATTTATAGCTATTTAAATAATTTATTACTGTTATTTATGGAATTCAGGAATGCATGATTATGTTATTCAGTAGTTGCATATTTTGCATTTCCGGTGCCCGGTATTTTGGAACTCGGCGTTTGGCTCAGTAGAAATCACAACTTAGTATGTTAGTAGTTTGGGGACGGGTTTTAGACATTGGGAATGTCGGGAATGGCCGGGAATTTAGAATTTTCCAAAAATACCCCTTTAGTGATTTTTCCATGTGATTTTATGGTGGAGGGGCAAAATGGTCTTTTTGCCCCATTAGTGTTTTGTCTTTTGTGGCTTTATGAAATGAAAAATAAATGTTATTTTATTTAATTGTTGGCTGAAATGGAAAGTGATATGTGGCTTTATGGGTATTCCTTCCTTTTTTTCAAAAAAATCACTAAGTAAGAAAAGAAAGAAAATTTCAAAACCTCTCCTTTTTGCTCTCTATTTTCGGCTGTGCTTGGGGGTGCTTGGAGCTGGATTTTTGTGGTGATTCAAGCTTGATTTGCAAAACTCTAGTGAATTCTTGATTGTGGTAGGTGTTTTCTAGCTTTCTTCTCTTACTTTCTTAGGAAAAGTTTGATAAATTGATGATTGCATGCATGAGTTTAGTTGTTGTTGTTGCTGTGTTTATTTGTTGTTTCCAGTAGCTTAATTAGGTTTTATATGGATGGATTATATAGGTTTTAATGCATGCTAGTGGTGTTGTTTAAAGCTTTGAATTTCCTATGCAATTATGTGATTTTTGAGAGAAAAGGTTCTATTTTGTTGCTGTGATGTTGAGGATGTTTGCTTGAGTTTCCAGAGGTTATTTTGAGCTTGATTATGTAGAATTAAGTTGGTTTGATTGCTTGTTAGGTGGATTTGCTCAAGTTTGAGTTTAGAACTCAAAGCTTGAGCTCCAATGGTGATTTTTGATTATGTGTTTTCTGGGTGGTTTTGAGGCCTTAGATTTGTTCTTTGGGGTGTTTAGAACAGGTCTGGAAAGTTTGGAACCAATTGGGGTTGAATTGGTCGAGATATGAGAATTTTGGTTGGGCACTGCGAGGAACCGGAATTCGGTTGTGCATCCGAATTCGGATGAGGGTTCGAATTTTCCGAACCGAATTCGGTTGGGCAACCGGTCTACCGGTTGGGGAAAATTCAGGGACCCTAGTTTTCCTCGTTTTTATGTTTTTAGGGGTATTGCCATGCTTTTTATCGATAGGGAAACTTTTAGTTCCAAGTTTTAGTCCCCGAGAAGTGATTTAGCGTGTCACTTATAGCGTTGTGATTTTTTATGGTTTAGGAGCCAGTAATCCGCCGCTCAGCTTCGATTCCGGTCGAGTTGGCCGGCACACACGAAATCGGAATCCGGGTAAGATTAGTATAACGGTATGCATATGTAGATTACATGTTTAGCGTGCATGTAGGAAGCACCGCTAGATTACATTAGTTATGTATTTAGGCTTCGAACCATCCAACCCCGTCACGTCGGTACAGTGGAGTATGACCGACGGCGGAGTATGACCGGTTCGGCCGATCAGTCGACATTTGGTTGGTGGTTCAAAGGCTTATTGACCTATCCCGTCGGTACGGTGGAGTATGACCGACGGCGGAGTATGGCCGGTTCGGCGATCGGAGGATACTTGTCAATAGTACCGTCCCTATGAACGTTCGTAACTCGGTACCATGTTGGACATGGCAAGAAGGGCTCGGTACCATGTTGGACATGGCGATGGCGGGACTCAGTATCGTGTTGGACACGGCAGTTAGTATTATGTATGATATTATTATGCTTTTCTTACTGAGTCTGTCGACTCACAGTGTATGTTCATGTGTAGGTAAAGGCAAGGCTATAGCTGATGGACCGTGAGCGAGCTTATGAGATTATACATGTCGGGGCGGTTAGGCCTGGAGCGTACGATCCTCGGGACAGCAAGGCTGAGTTTTTGTAACTGGTCGTTAGATGACTTTATTTTGATGTAACAGTTAAACAGTTAAACTTTTTGTAAATATTTTTATATCGGGATCCCGAGTCTTTTGTAATATGGTTTTATAAGTTTAATTAAAAAGAAAATTTTTAATTAATCACGTTTTTCCATAAACCTCGTTGATTAGCAACGAGCTGCACAGTACGTTTAAAAATCACGTAATACGCCTAAGATAGTTAGGGTGTTACAATTTGGTATCAGAGCCGCCAGGTTGTCTTCCGAAGATCGTCACGACATGTACAATCATCATCAGCAGTTAGCTCGGTTCACGGTTCAGTAAGCCTTTATTGCTTTAGTAGTTTATTTATTCAGTTATGAAAAAGAAAAGCCTGTTAGGAAGCATGTTAGTAGCCTGATAGTAGAATAGGCGCATGTTTCATTTCTAATTTCCAAATTAAGCGGCATTAGTAAGCTCGCCTTGAATACGACCTGATATGCCAACTCTTGGTTTCGCAGGCGGTTCTACCTAGATGGACGCCAGGCGGACTACCAGGAGTCAGGGCAACTCCGTAGGGTCGAATCAAGGACAGGGAGCCCAGTTTCCCCCACCTGCTAGGGGCCGTGGTAGAGGTCCCCGAGGCAGGGCTCGTGGCCGGGGTGATGAGAACCCGCCACAGGCTGCCCAGGCTCCCCCAGCCGATCAGGGAGCCCCGAATTGGGAGTTGCGGTTTGCGGAGATGCAAGCCCGGATCGAAGAGCAAGACCTCGAGATTCAGAGGTTGAGACGGCGGGGTGCTCCTGCAGGTTCTGTGCCCGTAGTTCCAAAGGGCACCCGCCCCCGCCGCCTGTGCCGAGTTAGTGGTGGCGGCCCATAGATTGGAACCATTGTATGAGCGGTTCCGGAAGCAAGCACCTCCGGTATTCCTGGGAGGTCCAGATGTAATGAAAGCCGAGCAATGGCTGACGGTGATCACCAAGATACTGAATTTCATGGGTGTCATCGGTAACGACCGAGTGGTGTGCGCCACGTTTCAGTTCCAGGAGGACGCCCTGGTATGGTGGGACATGGTGTCTCAGATCCATGACGTCACCACCATGACCTGGGAAAGGTTCCAGGAACTCTTTAACGCAAAGTATTACAATGAGGCGGTCAGAAGCGCCAAGAGGAAAGAGTTCGTTCACGACCCCAGCGGGAGAACATGAGCGTCACTGAGTATACTACTCAGTTTGATCGGTTGGCGAGGTTAGCCTCGGGAATTGTGCCGACCGACTTCAGCAAGAAGGAGAAGTATCTGGACGGGTTGAATCCCAAGATCAGACATGACCTGATGATCACCACCGACGACAGCACCACCTATGCTCAGATGGTGGAGAAGGCACTGCGAGCTGAGGGCGCAGTGGGGTGTATGTCAGAATCGGCCCGGTACTCGGTGAGTGGCGGAGCTCCTACCCCTCCCGCATCGGGCTATAGCAGGGGAGTAGTGGTTCGGCCATTGATCGAGAGGAAGAGGGCACCCACGCTTCCGGCGATTCGAGTCGAACAAGAGGTTCGGGAACCGAACGGAGGAGTCGTCTGGTGGTGCGAGACCCGATTCTCCTATCCCGAGTGCCCTACCGCAAGAGGCACCATCGGGGTGAGTGCAAAGGTCGGGGATGCTTTCATTGTGGCATGCCCGGACACTTCAAGAGGGAATGTCCCCGGCTCAGACTCGGAGGCACGAGAGCTCCGGCGATACCCACTCCGGCCCGGGGTGTTCGCTATCACGCAGCCGATGCGGATGCCAGCCCATCAGTTGTCACAGGTCAGCTTTTTATTAACAACTCGCTTTATTCAGTGCTGTTTGATTCTGGGGCTACACATTCTTATGTGGCGGCCAGAGTCTTTAGTAAAGTGGGTAGACCCTTTGATAGATATGAATCAGGGTTTGGAACCCTGTTACCTGGCGGAGAATTGGTTATCTTCAATAGGTGGATTAGGTCTATGCCAATCAGGATAGATGGTAGAGAGTTAAGCGCTGATCTGATAGAGATGAGCTTAGTCGAATTCGATATTATTTTAGGAATGGATTTCCTATCTAAATATTCGGCGAGCATTGACTGTAAAAGGAAGATGGTGGTCTTCCAACCGAAAAGTGAAGAACCGTTTGTATTTGTGGGTTCAGTTCAGGGATCTCGGATCCCGGTGATCTCGGCTATGTCAGCGAGAGAATTGTTGCACGGCGGGTGCTTAGGGTTTCTGGCCGTGGTGGTGGACACCACTCGGCCAGACACCATTCGGCCAGAGGACATCAGAGTGGTTCGGGAATTTTTGGACGTATTTCCCGAAGAACTTCCAGGGTTACCACCTCAGCGGGAGATTGATTTTGTGATTGACTTGGCACCAGGGGTGGATCCGGTTTCCAAAGCCCCATATAGAATGGCTCCAGCTGAACTTAAGGAATTAAAGATTCAGCTCCAAGGGTTGCTTGACATAGGGTTCATTCGGCCCAGTGTGTCACCCTGGGGAGCCCCGGTTTTGTTCGTCAAGAAGAAGGATGGATCTATGAGGATGTGCATCGACTACAGAGAATTGAACAAGCTGACGGTGAAGAATAAATATCCATTACCTAGGATCGATGACTTGTTCGATCAGCTTCAGGGGAAGACGGTCTTTTCTAAGATTGATCTCCGTTCGGGTTATCATCAGTTGAGAATCCGAGAGGAGGACATTCCAAAGACGGCTTTCCGCACTGGGTATGGACATTACGAGTTTCTGGTTATGTCATTCGGACTAACCAATGCTCCTGCAGCATTCATGGACCTGATGAATAGAGTATTCAAGGATTTCCTCGATATTTGTGTGATTGTGTTTATCGACGACATCCTCGTGTACTCTCAGTCAGAAGAGGAGCATGAGTTACATCTTCAGATGGTACTGCAACGACTTCGATAACATAAGCTCTACGCCAAGTTCAAGAAATGTGAGTTCTGGTTATCTCAGGTGTCCTTCCTAGGGCACATTGTGAGTAAAGATGGGATCAAGGTGGATCCCGGGAAGATTGAATCCGTCGTGGGCGGCCGAGACCGAAGACGATGACGGAGATCGAAGCTTCTTGGGTTTAGTCGGGTACTACCGTAGGTTCGTGGAGGGGTTCTCCAAAATTTCAATGCCCCTAACCGAGCTTACAAAGAAGAATCGGCGATTTATCCGGTCGGATAAATGTGAAGCTAGCTTTCGGGAGCCGGCGAGATTGATTACCGCTTTCCGGTGCTAGCTTTGCCTTCGGACAAGGAGAAGTTCGTAGTCTACTGTGACGCATCCAAACAGGGTTTGGGGTGCGTGTTGATGCAAGCCGATCGGGTTATCGCTTATGCCTCCCGTCAGTTAAAGGATTATGAACAGCGATACCCGACTCATGATTTAGAATTGGCCGCAGTGGTTTTTGCACTGAAGATTTGGCGGCATTACCTTTATGGGGAGAAGTGCGAGATCTATACCGACCATAAAAGTCTCAAGTATTTCTTTACTCAGAAAGATTTGAACATGAGACAAAGGCGTTGGTTGGAATTAGTGAGGGATTATGATTGTGAGATCCTCTATCATCCCGGAAAAGCCAATGTAGTGGCCGATGCCCTGAGCAGAAAGGGTCCCGGGCAAGTAGCTAGCATGGTTCAGATCTCACCCCATCTAGCTGAGGATATGGTTAGATCCAGCATTGAGTTTGTGGTAGGTCAGCTTCACAACTTGACGCTGCAATCTGATCTGTTAGAAAGAATAAAAGTCGCTCAGATGACAGATCCAGAGTTAGTGAAGATCCGAGATGAGGTGTTGGCTGGTCAAGCCAAGGACTTTTCAGTGTCAGATAGTGGGATGCTTTTGTATAAAGCCAGGGTTTGTGTTCCGAACAGGGCAGAACTTAGAAATGAGATCTTTGAGGAGGCTCATTCTACTCCATATTCTCTGCATCCCGGCACCACCAAGATGTACCAAGATTTGAAACCGTACTTCTGGTGGAACGGTATGAAGAAGAATTTGGTAGAATTCGTATCGAGATGCCTCACTTGTCAGCAGATCAAGGCTGAACATCAGAGACCAGCAGGGTTGTTGCAGCCTCTAACCCTACCAGAATGGAAATGGGAGGATATTACGATGGATTTTGTGGTCGGGTTACCTAGGACCACGGGTTTGTTTGATTCCATCTGGGTAGTGGTGGACTGATTTACGAAATCTGCTCATTTTCTGCCGGTTAGAACAACGTTTACAGTGGATCAGTTGGCAGAGTTATATGTCAGGGAGATAGTGAGACTTCACGGGGTACCGAAGTCTATAGTTTCGGACAGGGATCCAAAATTCACCTCCAAATTTTGGCAAAGTTTGCAACGGGCAATGGGTACGAAGCTAAAATTTAGTACAACATTCCATCCTCAGACAGATGGTCAGTCCGAAAGGACAATTCAGATATTGGAGGATATGTTGAGAGCCTGTGTTATGGACTTTGATAGTTCATGGAGTAAATATCTACCGTTGATAGAATTTTCGTACAACAACAGTTATCAGAGTACGATAGGGATGGCACCCTATGAACTGTTGTACGGTAGAAAGTGTAGATCCCCTATCCACTGGGATGAGACAAAGGAGAGGAAATACCTAGGTCCAGAGTCAGTTCAGCGGACCAATGAGGCAATAGAAAAGATAAAAGCTAGAATGCTTGCCTCACAGAGCAGACAGAAGAGTTACGCAGATCCGAAACGCAGAGAAGGTGAGTTCCAAGTAGGGGAACATGTGTTTTTACGAGTATCTCCGATGAAGGGGATTAAACGTTTCGGGAAAAGAGGCAAGTTATGCCCTAGATTTACAGGACCTTTCGAGATTCTCGAGAAGATAGGTCAAGTGGCATATCGGTTAGCATTGCCTCCAGCCTTATCAGCAGTGCACAACGTATTCCATGTCTCAATGTTGAGAAAATACGTTTCAGACCCCTCTCATATACTCAGTTATGAGAGTCTTCAGCTTCACGTACATGTCATATGAGGAACAGCCAGTGCAGATCCTGGATAGAAAGGATAAAGTCCTTCGGAATAAGACCATAGCTTTGGTCAAGGTTCTCTGGAGAAACAGTAAGGTGGAAGAAGCCACCTGGGAGCTAGAGTCAGATATGAGAGCTCAATATCTAGAGTTATTCAGGTTAGATTTCGGGGACGAAATCCTTTTAAGGGGGGATAGTTGTAAAGCCCGCTTAGTTAATTTGGAAATTAGCAGTTGTTTATGTTTAATTATGAAATTATTTATAGCTATTTAAATAATTTATTACTGTTATTTATGGAATTCAGGAATGCATGATTATGTTATTCAGTAGTTGCATATTTTGCATTTCCGGTGCCCGGTATTTTGGAACTCGGCGTTTGGCTCAGTAGAAATCACAACTTAGTATGTTAGTAGTTTGGGGACGGGTTTTAGACATTGGGAATGTCGGGAATGGCCGGGAATTTAGAATTTCCCAAAAATACCCCTTTAGTGATTTTTCCATGTGATTTTATGGTGGAGGGGCAAAATGGTCTTTTTGCCCCATTAGTGTTTTGTCTTTTGTGGCTTTATGAAATGAAAAATAAATGTTATTTTATTTAATTGTTGGCTGAAATGGAAAGTGATATGTGGCTTTATGGGTATTCCTTCCTTTTTTTCAAAAAAATCACTAAGTAAGAAAAGAAAGAAAATTTCAAAACCTCTCCTTTTTGCTCTCTATTTTCGGCTGTGCTTGGGGGTGCTTGGAGCTGGATTTTTGTGGTGATTCAAGCTTGATTTGCAAAACTCTAGTGAATTCTTGATTGTGGTAGGTGTTTTCTAGCTTTCTTCTCTTACTTTCTTAGGAAAAGTTTGATAAATTGATGATTGCATGCATGAGTTTAGTTGTTGTTGTTGCTGTGTTTATTTGTTGTTTCCAGTAGCTTAATTAGGTTTTATATGGATGGATTATATAGGTTTTAATGCATGCTAGTGGTGTTGTTTAAAGCTTTGAATTTCCTATGCAATTATGTGATTTTTGAGAGAAAAGGTTCTATTTTGTTGCTGTGATGTTGAGGATGTTTGCTTGAGTTTCCAGAGGTTATTTTGAGCTTGATTATGTAGAATTAAGTTGGTTTGATTGCTTGTTAGGTGGATTTGCTCAAGTTTGAGTTTAGAACTCAAAGCTTGAGCTCCAATGGTGATTTTTGATTATGTGTTTTCTGGGTGGTTTTGAGGCCTTAGATTTGTTCTTTGGGGTGTTTAGAACAGGTCTGGAAAGTTTGGAACCAATTGGGGTTGAATTGGTCGAGATATGAGAATTTTGGTTGGCTGCCTGCGAGGAACCGGAATTCCGGTTGTGCATCCGGAATTCCGGATGAGGGTTCTGAATTTTCCAGAACCGGAATTCCGGTTGGGCAACCGGTCTACCGGTTGGGGAAAATTCAGGGACCCTAGTTTTCCTCGTTTTTATGTTTTTAGGGGTATTGCCATGCTTTTTATCGATAGGGAAACTTTTAGTTCCAAGTTTTAGTCCCCGGGAAGTGATTTAGCGTGTCACTTATAGCGTTGTGATTTTTTATGGTTTAGGAGCCGATGTCAGCGCTCGGCTTCGGTTCCGGTCGGGTTGGCGGCACACCTGAAATCGGAATCCAGATAAGATTAGTATAACAGTATGCATATGTAGATTACATGTTTAGCGTGCATGTAGGAAGCCTGCTAGATTACATTAGTTATGTATTTAGGCTTCGAACCATCCAACCCTGTCACGTCGGTACAGGCTGGAGTATGACCGACGGCGGGAGTATGACCGGCTCGACCGATCAGTGACATTTGGTTGGTGGTTCGCTGCTATTGACCTATCCCGTCGGTACAGCTGGAGTATGACCGACGGCGGAGTATGACCGGTTCGACTGATCAGGAGGATACTTGTCAATAGTACCGTCCCTATGAACGTTCAGAACTCAGTACCATGTTGGACATGGCAGTAGTGGCTCAGTACCATGTTGGACATGGCAGTAGCGGGACTCAGTATCGTGTTGGACACGGCAGTTAGTATTATGTATGATATTATTATGCTTTTCTTGCGAGTACGTCGACTCACAGTGTATGTTCATGTGTAGGTAAAGGCAAGGCTATAGCTGATGGACCGTGAGCGAGCTTATGAGATTGTACATGTCGGGGCGGTTAGGCCTGGAGCGTACGATCCTCGGGACATCAAGGCTGAGTTTTTGTAACTGGTCGTTAGACGACTTTATTTTGATGTAACAGTTAAACTTTTTGTAAATATTTTTATATCGGGATCCCGAGTCTTTTGTAATATGGTTTTATAAGTTTAATTAAAAAGAAAAATTTTAATTAATCACGTTTTTCCATAAACCTCGTTGATTAGCAACGAGCTGCACAGTACGTTTAAAAATCACGTAATACGCCTAAGATAGTTAGGGTGTTACAGGCTGGGATTACAATATTGGGGTAAGAATAATCTTAGTGCCTTGGTTAGCACAATTGGCAGACCAATTATGATTGACAAGGTGACTCAAGAAAGATCAATGGTGAAATTTGCCCGTGTCCTTGTGGATATAGAGATTTCAGATGATCCACCAAAAACAATTTCATTTATCAATGAAAAGAAATAATTGGTGGAACAAGTGATAGAGTATGAATGGCTGCCTACTAAATGTTCAGCTTGTGCTAACTTGGAGCATACAGTTGCTAATTGTAATAAGGTGAAGAAATTTGTGTGGAAAAAGAAACCTGTTGCTGATAAAGTGGCAAAGAAGGAATAGGATAAAGAGCATCGAGACACATGGGACCTTACTGGTTTGACAGATAAAAAAATCCTGACGCTGAGAATGTAACAACTAATCAGGAGATGACTGACGCTGAGAAGGTTTCAAGGGTGAGGGGAATGGACAATGCTGATAATGGAATTATTTGAATCATGCCCAAGAGAAAAGCTATGAGACAGACTAAGTTCAAGTTGCAAAAGAAGATCCAAATGAGGTTAAATCAAGTAATGGGTATTGTTGGGTTTTATGCCCTAAATAAAACTCATTTCAATCTAATCAGATTTACTTATTAATATAGATCAGAAATAACATTTAATGTTGCATGGTTCACATGATTAATTTCATGATTATATGTACATAATGTATAAATTCATCTGAAACCCTTTTCACATACTTGATCCTGTTTATTGTGCTGTCAACACATTGGAAAGTAAACATGACTATGTGAATAAAGTTTCCTAGATTTATCAGACATAGGGTTTTACTGATATGATAATCTACAACAGAGTTTACTTGCATTTGGAGAAGTGTTATGTTCTTTCCAGAGCATTGGTTAAAGTAAAGCTTAGGTTGGATGCATGGAGTATGCATCGGAAGAGACCGATATTGAACTTTGACTTAGATTTATTAAACTTACCGTAATATCTATTCAAGTCAATATCGCCTAGTTGATCCTAGATCAAATGATCTTAATCCTGTTATGATTAGGCTCAATCTTGAAAGGCTATTCGTGTTCTTTGATTTGTTAGTTAAGCCTACTTTTAGGTCAGGGTGATACGTACATTTTGGGAACACGGTAGTGCAATTGAGTGGGAGCGCTAGCATAAACATGGAATCTATAGCTTCTATCTGACGAATAGTAAGCAAAGGATGATCTCCTTCGAGCTTGACCAAACGAACATAAATGGTGGAGTACTCATTTCACATAAGCTGAAATATCATTTATACGGGATCAAGTGTTTTAAGGATAAAATACATTGTAGGGTGTAACGGTAATCTAATCCCTTTACAGTGTAGATCATTCATATAGAGGATCATTGATCGCATTAGGATTATAACAATGGATAACTAATTGGAAGTTCGGTTATACAGACCCATGGTCCCCGCATTAGTTGAGATAATATTGCTTGTAAGACTCATATAATTAGTTTTGATTAATCAATTATAATTCTCAAATTAGACTATGCCTATTTGTGAAATTTTCACTAAGTAAGGGCGAAATTGTAAAGAAAGAGTTTATAGAGGCATATTTGTTAATTATGATACTTTGTGTGGTTCAATTAATAAATATGATAAATGACAATATTATTTAATAATTATTTATAGTTATTAAATAGTTAGAATTGGCATTTAAATGGTTGAATTAGAAAATTGGCGTTTTTGAGAAAATCAGATGCAGAAAAGATAAAACTGCAAAATTGCAAAAAGTGAGGCCCGAATCCACTAGTATAGGGCCGGCCACTTTTGTAGGGTTTTCCCCCCCTGATATTTTCATTATTTTAATGCCAAATAATTCAAACCTAACCCTAGTGGAATGCTATAAATAGATAGTGAAGGCTTCAGGAAAATTACACTTTTCTTCTGACACTTCTGATTCAGGAAAAACTGAGCCTCTCTCTCTCCCTATCTTTAGCCGCCACTTCCCTCTTCTTTTCTTCTTCAATATTTCGAAAAAATCTTAGTGTGAGAGTAGTGCCCACACACAGCAAGTGATACCTCAATCATAGTGAGGAAGATCGTGAAGAAAGACTTTCAGCAAGAAGGAGGTTTCAGCATCAAAGATTCAGAGAAAGAGATCCAGGTTCAGATATTGATAATGCTCTGCTACAGAAAGGAATCAAGGGCTAGATATCTGAACGGAAGGAGTCATTATGTTCCGCTGCACCCAATGTAAGGTTTCCTAAACTTTATATGAGTTTATTTCATCGTTTTAGAAAGTTCATATTTAGGATGTTAATCAACATACTTGTGAGTAGATCTAAGATCCTGGTAAAATAAATTCCAACAACTGGCCTCAGAGCCATGGTAATTGATTTACTTGCAAGAAATTTGGACTTTAAAACGATTGTTTGTTTGTTTTTGGATGGTATCATATCATGTTGTATTGAGTGTTATTTGATGATTGATTGGTGTTTGTGAATTTTTCGTTAAAAATAATTGAATATCAGTTTCTGGAATTATTTTTATTGGATAGTATGGAAAAAATTAAGCAAGTTACTTTTTTACAGAACTCAATTTTGATTTAATTTGAATTAGTTATGATTTTTTGAAGATTCAAAAAAATCGGAGTTGTGCTGAAATTTTCCTGCGATCGCGAAAACTGTCCGTACAGCTCACAATTTTTTCGTTTTCTTCGTTTTTTCATGCTTTTTCATGGAATTAACTTCCGATTTTTTGTGTAGTTCTTTATTTATACTATTACTATTCCTAATTCAATTCTAATTATCATTTTGAATTAATTTAATATTTTTTAAATTTAATTCAAGATATTAGTGTAATTTGAATTTGAAAATAGTTAGTATCTATCTTTTTTGCTTAATAATCTATCTTATTTTTTAAATTTGATTATATCTTATCTTATTTTTAAATTTAAGGTCAGATTTTAAGTATTTTAAATTTATTTATTTATTTATTTATTTATTTTAAATAATTTGACCTTATTTAAATTTAAAATAAGATAACTATAATCATGTAATTTTAAAAAGATGTAAGATATTTTGCTAACTTTTAAATTTTGTTATTTTATTTATTTAAATTACATTTAAAATTTCAAAAAGATATTCATTTATCTTTTTTTTAATTTTTTATTTAATTTTTATTTATAAAATAACATTTAAAAGTAGTTAGCAAATTTTTGAAATGATATTTAGGTTGGTTGAAACCTAATTTTTCAAAATTGTAGGTTTAATTTTAAATTTAATTTTTTTTTTAAATTTCGAATTATTCAATTTTTTTTTTTAAATTTTTGAAAAATTATTTTTTTATTTAATTAATTATTTCGAAATTAATAATTTAATTTAAAATTAAATAAATCCTACATCCAACTATCCAGCTAACCTTGTTGCAGGAGTATGTGTTTTAGCTTGTGTGTAAGTTTTCAAAACCTATTATTACTTGATTGCAAATAGCCATGGTTACCTTTTGCCAGATCTATTGATCTGATGGCTCCCTTGGTCAAGATAATAATTTGTAACAGGTATATTTACAATCTTCTTTCATCTGTGTATGACCTAGCAACATGATAGGACCCATCCAAAGTGTGCATGTGTGAGCCTATGTGTTTAATTTTATTATAGATGCATATAGGTTGTTGTTGCTAAAATAAATTATCATAGTTCTTGATAGATTTTATTTAGGCCCATTTAGTTTTTTGAGCCTATTCAATTAATAAGAGTTGTTCTTATTAAGGTTAAATTCCTCTCTTTTGGGCCTTGTGTGAGAGTTGGGAGCCATAGTAGTGGGTACGACATACTGAACCCAGCACCCCCTCACATGAACCACCCCAATTGTGAATGCCCATTTGCCTGATTTGAATAACTGTACTAGGTTAATTAAACTAGTTTAACCTAATAAAATTGATTAGCAACATAATTAATTTCATTTATTTTGAAATTAATTTAAGAAAATTATAGTTTAAAGAATTCTTTATTCTAAGCTAAACTATATGTATTTTCTTGTATTTAATTAAATATAGAATTATAACCATCTAGATTCTTTCTGAAGCTTAATTTAAATTTTTCATTAAATATTCCTATTTAAATTGATATTTAGTTATCTACAACTAACCAACTTAAATCTGAATATCTTTTGGATTTAAAATTTCAAAATTAAGTTGAGGAATTTTAGGCATTGGTTATTAAGATTCTTTAGATATTTTTTAAGTTAATATCTTTTCGAATATTAACTTAAAATGGAATATTTTAGATATTTTTTAGGTTAATATCTTTTCGAATATTAACTTAAAATGGAATATTTTTGAATTAAGTGGTTACAACTTAATTTTTGATATTTAAGTTCTAAATTTTTTCTAATACAACTTAAATTAGATATTTTTTCAAATTTTGTGGAAAAGATACTTAGTCAAATAAGATATTTTCTAGATAGTTATTTCTAGACTGCTTATTATTTCTAATATTAAATAGGAAAATATTATACATTGTGAAATTAATTATTTATATAATTAATTTTGGTACAATTTATTTTAAGTATATTTTTCCTAGTATTAAACTAGAGACTAATAATTAAACCTTCTCTACACTTAAATATTTATTTCTTGAATTTAATACATTTAATTAATTTGAAAATTAAATCTCTAAGTTGATTTTCATCATCATACTTAAATATTTCTTTTTCATGACACTTAATTAAATAGAAAATTATTTTTAGTTGAAATTTATTTTTTCAACTAAATTTAAATAATTTTCAAAATATATTTTTTCTTTATTTTATTAATCAAATTTCGAAATTGCATTTCTTAAATGCTGGAATTTTGAATTTTATTTGAAAAATAGATTAAAGTTGTAAATTATTTAATTTAATTTTGGACCAACTTAAATCAATGATTTTTTCATTTATTGATTAAATTAAAATAAATGAAGTAAAATATATTTTTCTTTATTTTATTAATCAATTTTCGAAATTGCATTTCTTAAATGCTCGAATTTCGAATTTTATCTTGAAAAATAAATTAAGTTGTAAATTAATTATTTATTTTAATTAATTCTTGGATCAACTTAAATCAATGAATTTTTCATTTATTGATTAATTTAAAATAAATTGAATTAAAGTATATTATTAGAAATTGAATTAATTAGTCAAAGGAAAATCTAGATAGATGATATTTTTGCTTGAAGTATTTTTCTAGTGTATTTAATTAAATAGAAAATTAATATTTAAGTTGATTTTCATCATCATACTTAAATATTTGAAATTTTTCTTGTATATTTAATTAAATAGGAAAATTATATTTTTTGTTGTAAATTAATTTTATTAATTAATTTTGGGCCAACATTAAATTAGAATAATTTTTCCAGGATTAATTTTTTATTTTAACATGCATTTTCGAAAATTGTGTCCTTGAATACTTTAATTTTTCGAAATGCAATATATATTTATAGAAAAATTAAATTTGAGTTGTAAATTAATTTAAATTAATTTTGTAACAACTTAAATTGAATATTTTTCTAAATATTTATTGTAAATTATTACTAAGATGGAAATAATTCATGTTATTTTCATATCCATCTAAGTAAAATTTATAAATATTAAATTAAAATTTATATTTAGAATTTTTCATTCTAAATTGGAAATTTTAAATAAATATATATTTAAAATAAATTGATTAAATAAAGAGAATCAAAGAAAATACAAGTCACTTTAAATAATGAGCTTGATTATTATTAAGATATTCGATCTCCATTGTTGGTCTTACAAAAGTTAAATGTTTTCAATATAACCTCGAGACGCTAGACTTCGTCCCCCTATGGATGGTTATTCGTTGAACACATTTAACACCGTAAAATCTCATTTGATAAGTGTTTTGTAAGTTTTCGTCTCTATTAGACTCTCCCCTACGGTGACTACTTAGAGATAAACTTATGAAACATGAAACAATGGTGGAAGCTCATAAAATGAGAATAACCTTGACTCTCGCCTACCGAGACAACGTTGGATTCTTATTTTGATCGAATAAAAGGTTGCTAGAATGGTTTCTATTTTAGATGAGCTGACAACTCTATTCAATAAATGATACTTTGACTCTCGCCTACCGGGACACTGTATCAGTTTGTTGGAAACCTTGGAAATTATTTAGGATTGTATGTTTTAGTATTTTCACTAGTCATTCCTACTTGCTATATGTTTATAATTTCTGAATTGTGTATGAATTTATATTGAACCATGTTATTTTCTGTTATTAAGTTGTAGTTTAATTTCGAATCTTCATTGTTGGTCTAACATGTTTGTTTTTCTAATGAGATAAATCCCTAATGGATTTTCACCATTAGACATACATAATAATGTTAGATCTCGAAAGATAAATATTGTATATACGACATCTAGCTGTTCATCAATTGATGACACCTTAGACTAGTATTTTTACGATATGAAACAAGAAGATTATATAAATAAGATTACTTTGACTTTCGCTAATCCAAGCATCGTTGGATTCTTATTTTAAACGAAATTATCCTAATTCCTCTTAGCTTATTCATTTCGAATTAGCTTAATAACATATCATTGGATGAATGGTCTATAAATCATTTCATGTCATTCTATATTTTCTCTTAAGAAATTAAATGACGCATATGATTATAATCCCGAAATTCTATGCCCAATTGATATAAATCCTCAATCTTAGAAATCTCCTACTTGTATGGGCAAATCTGACTTAGAGTTTGTATTAGTAGTGGTGGTCCAAGATAGAATTACTCATTATATTTGGTATAAATTTAAGTCTTTGACTTTAATTTTAGATTCCAAATAGAAATTTTCTTATATTTCTAATTCCAGAATACAATACAGTTACACTTTCTCAAGTGTTTAATATCCATCTTCTATTAATGGATTAAAACTGTATGGAATATGAGTTAGGTATTCTGTGACCAGGATCCACTTGCAGTATTCAAAGAACTATTTGATGTAACTAAACCTATGTCATCAAAAGACACAACCACATTTTTTTTTAATCTATGGCATTTGTATCTTGTTCATAGTAGATTTGACAAGATCAATCTCTGCAAAGAGTTAATATGCCTATATCCACTGAAAGTAGTTTATCTCATTCGCAGATGGATGTACATTCAGGGGTGGATATGAGTTTTTCGTTTTATTCTTAAAACGATAACTCTAGATTATACCTTTTAGCAAGAAATTTGAAATGTTTGAAAAATTTCATTAATTTCTAGCAATGGTTAAAACCATTAAGGTAAGTGGTTAAAGATCTTGTGAACTGATAGGGGTGGAGAAATAGTTAGTAGATATGCAGTTCAAAGATCATTAAACTGATTTTTGAATATATCCAAACTTACCTCCCGAGAAATTTCGAGTTGCATGTTGATGATAGGTTACTAGTCGTTGCCTAATTCCTTCTATGGTAATACAATTTCAGAATGATGTAATGGTTGTATACTTAATGTAAATCATTACTAGATTCATGGATGACCTAATCAAAATCTTAAGAAAAGCTAGAACTGTCAACCATGGTTTGTTAGTTGTGCTAAGTGATTAGGGGTGGACCATCCCATTGTCAATAGATAAGAAAGTGTTTGTTCAAACAAATACTACTTTTCTAAGATAATGACTAAGTCTGAAAACAAGTAGCAAATAAAGGAGAAATTTTTCTTGATTCCAAAAGTGTTCTATCATCTTATATAACATATGATGATCCCACTGCCTCTGTTGTATTGTCACAACCGAAGAGATCAATACCATTTAGTTTTCTTAGACATAATTCACGGTACCTTGTCGTAGTCAGAGAGTTTCTAGGAACTCACCTTCTTATGACTTGGGAGACACTAGTGATTAAAATCCATTGTGAGTTTAAACAAGTAATGGATTGTCAAGATAAGAAACTAAGAAGAAAGCCAATAGAACTATGGTTTAATCCATTCACATGGAATAACCTAAAGTTTTCTAATACGATGACATAAAAGGAAATTTTCGTTTATAAGTCTATTCAATGGACTTA
Source organism: Cannabis sativa (assembly GCF_029168945.1). Lineage (NCBI taxonomy): Eukaryota > Viridiplantae > Streptophyta > Magnoliopsida > Rosales > Cannabaceae > Cannabis > Cannabis sativa. The sequence goes on along the minus strand of NC_083609.1, from coordinate 25,959,380 downwards.
ACAAAACTTCCTGTTCCTAGTATTATAGGTTTGAGTTTATCTAAACCTATGGCTTGTGGTATACCTGGTAATTACTTACTCTAATGCAAGCAGCTTACTTTAGTAAGATGCTGAAGCATTTTCTTTCTAATGGCAATCTATAGAAGCTTCACAACTTCTTAGGCATAAATTTTATTTATCTAAGGAAAAGTCTCAACTATTCCAGAAAAGATAAAGCCATGAAAGAATTTCTTATATCAACAGTGAGAGGTCTTAGATATGCTTTTGTATGCCTTAGACCAGACACCTGCTGTTGAGTGGGAGTAATGAGTAGGTATCAGATTAATCCAGGAAAAGAACATTGGAAGACAATCAAGTAAATCTTAAGATTAAGAAGAGGAACTATATGTTAGTCTATAAGGGTGTGTTTAAAACTCTTAGACTACACCATATCAGATTTCGAAATTTGCCTTTGTGCTAGTAAATCTTTCTGATAATATGGTGATTACTCTGGGGGTGGAATAGTGATTTTGGAGAAGTGTAAAAACCTATCTGAAGTCTCTAGGTCTACCAGAAAGGGACTGAATGTTAAAGTTGCAGGAAAGGTACTTATTCAGTCTAAGGAAAGTTCTATACATTTTAGGCACCATTCCAAATTGCCTAAACTACTAGTGTTAATTTCCTGATTCACCAAAAGTAGTTGCCAAAGGTATGTATAGAATCCAGTATCCCAAGAGAGTTTACTACTACTACACTTGATTTGTATATCAAGGTGTTGAGATTATTTGAAACGCACTTTTTTTGTTTTATATTAGTGCAAGTGGGAGTTTGTTGGGTTTTATGCCCTAAATAAAACTCATTTCAATATAATCAGATTTACTTATTAATATAGATCAGAAATAACATTTAATGTTGCATGGTTCACATGATTTATTTCATGATTATATGTACATAATGTATAAATTCATCTGAAACCCTTTTCACATACTTGATCCTGTTTATTGTGCTGTCAACACATTGGAAAGTAAACATGACTATGTGAATAAAGTTTCCTAGATTTATCAGACATAGGGTTTTACTGATATGATAATCTACAACAGAGTTTACTGCATTTGGAGAAGTGCTTTGTTCTTTCCAGAGCATTGGTTAAAGTAAAGCTGAGGTTGGATGCATGGAGTATGCATCGGAAGGGACCGATATTGAACTTTGACTTAGATTTATTAAACTTACCGTAATATCTATTCAAGTCAATATCGCCTAGTTGATCCTAGATCAAATGATCTTAATCCTGTTATGATTAGGCTCAATCTTGAAAGGCTATTCGTGTTCTTTGATTTGTTAGTTAAGCCTACTTTTAGGTCAGGGTGATACGTACATTTTGGGAACACGGTAGTGCAATTGAGTGGGAGCGCTAGCATAAACATGGAATCTATAGCTTCTATCTGGCGAATAGTAAACAAAGGATGATCTCCTTCGAGCTTGACCAAACGAACATAAATGGTGGAGTACTCATTTCACATAAGCTGAAATATCATTTATACGGGGTCAAGTGTTTTAAGGATAAAATACATTGTAGGGTGTAACGGTAATCTAATCCCTTTACAGTGTAGATCATTCATATAGAGGATCATTGATCACATTAGGATTATAACAATGGATAACTAATGATGTGTCTATATGGTGGAACATATAGAGCATTCTATATACTGAGAGTGAAATTCTGAGTTCTATGCGTGGATTCAACGAAGAATTAATAAGTTAGTGAATTTTAGTGCTAAATTCTTGATCTACTTATTGGAAGCTCGGTTATACAGACCCATGGTCCCTGCACTAGTTGAGATAATATTGCTTGTAAGACTCATATAATTGGTTTTGATTAATCAATTATAATTCTCAAATTAGACTATGTCTATTTGTGAATTTTTCACTAAGTAAGGGCGAAATTGTAAAGAAAGAGTTTATAGGGGCATATTTGTTAATTATGATACTTTGTATGGTTCAATTAATAAATATGATAAATGACAATATTATTTAATAATTATTTATAGTTATTAAATAGTTAGAATTGGCATTTAAATGGTTGAATTAGAAAATTTGCGTTTTTGAGAAAATCAGATGCAGAAAAGATAAAACTGCAAAATTGCAAAAAGTGAGGCCCGAATCCACTAGTATAGGGCCGGCCACTTTTGTATTGTTTTTCCCTCTCATATTTTAATTATTTTAATGCCAAATAATTCAAACCTAACCTTAGTGGAATGCTATAAATTGATAGTGAAGGCTTCAGGAAAATTACACTTTTCTTCTGACACTTCTGATTCAGGAAAAACTGAGCCCCTCTCTCTCCCTATCTTTAGCCGCCACTTCCCTCTTCTTTTCTTCTTCAATATTTCGAAAAAATCTTAGTGTGAGAGTAGTGCCCTCACACAGCAAGTGATACCTCAATCATAGTGAGGAAGATCGTGAAGAAAGACTTTCAGCAAGAAGGAGGTTTCAGCATCAAAGATTCAGAGAAAGAGATCCAGGTTCAGATATTGATAATGCTCTGCTACAGAAAGGAATCAAGGGCTAGATATCTGAACGGAAGGAGTCATTATGTTCCGCTGCACCCAATGTAAGGTTTCCTAAACTTTATATGTGTTTATTTCATCGTTTTAGAAAGTTCATATTTAGGATGTTAATCAACATACTTGTGAGTAGATCTAAGATCCTGGTAAAATAAATTCCAACAGGTATGTTGTGTTACAAGCAGCAGCAATTGATGAGGTAATGCTTCCCAACTCAAATTTAATTCTTGATGAAAGTAAATAATATGATAAGGGTGGAATGTGAGAGGCATGAATAAAAAAGAAATGCAAAAAGCGATTCTTGTTGTTTGTAGATTGAATAAAATTGGATTTGAAGCTTTGATTGAAACTAAGGTTAAACATGAAAAAATTCAAGACATGATGATGAATAACTTTCCTGATTGGAATTTTTATTCTAGTGATGTTATTTCTGGGAGAATCTTGCTAATTTTGCAAGATAAATATGTGCATGTAGATATCATAAGTGAATCTACTCAGCTGGTGCATTGTAAAATGAAGATTTGTGGGCAGAAAAAGAATATCAAGGGATAACTCCAAACAACCCATAAAAATAGGAAGGTTTCCTTGAGATATTAGTCCTATTTTCTAGGGATTTAGTTATCATTTTATAATTTAAATAATAGATGAAAACGATGTAAATATCCCTACTTTAAAGGGGTATCTTTACATATTTGAATTAGATCTTTTGTAAGCCCTACACTACATAAAGTGTTGGAATTATTTTACCAGGATCTAGATTTACTACCATGTATGTTGTTTAACATCCTAAATATGAATTTCTAAAACAATGTAAATAAAGACATAAAAGTTATGAGAAACCTTACAGTGGGTGCAGCGGAATTAAATAACTCCTTCCACTCAGATCTCTAACCCTTGTATCCTTTCTGTAGCAGAGTATCACCAAGACTTGAGCCCGAAACTCCTTCCTTGTGTTTGGATTCTTCATAGTCTTACATACTATGATTGAGGACCAACTTGATGTGTGTGGGCACTCACTCTATCACTAATGGCTGAATAATATTTGTGAAGAAAGGCTTAGTGTTTTTTGAAAATTCAAGAGTAAGAAGAAGAAGGAAGATGTCTCATCAGAAAGCTAGGTTTTTAGCTTTGGAGTCATTAGTTTGGATGAAGAGACCATAGCCTTCCTTTTATACTATCTTCAATAGGGTTAGGGTTGAATTATTTGGAATGAAAAATTGATAAAATTAGAGTAAAATTCACCCCTAATGGCCGGCCACATAGTGGGCCCTACATTAGTTTGAGCTTTGTCATTTTTCTCAACTATTTTATCTATTTTTCACAAATACCACTTTTGCACTTTCAACCCTATAAATGCCAACACTATTTATTTAATAATTAAAATAACTATCAAATAAAATTGTCATTTATAATATTTATTAATTAGACTCCATAAACTCTCTTAATTAACAAATAAACCCCAAAACACTATTTCTTCGCAATCAAGCCATAACATAGTGAAAAATTAATAAACTAGACATAGTCTAATTTTAAAATTATATTTGATTAACTAAAATCAATTAACTGAGTCTTACAAGCAGTTTATCTCAACTAGTATGGGGACCATGGGCCTATATAACCGAGCTTCCAATAAGCAGATCTAGAGTTTACCAAGTAAATTCACTAACTTATTAATTCCTCATTGCATCCACCATAGAACTTGGAATTGCACTCTCAGCTACATAGAACGCTTTATATGTTCCACAATATAGATACGCTATTAATTATCCATTGTTATAATCTCAATAATCAATGATCCTCTATAAATGATCTACAATGCATAGGGATAAAATTACCGTTACACCCTTTCAATGTATTTTATCCTTAAAACACTTGGCCACCTATAAATGATATTTTAGTGAACTAATATAATCACTAAAATGAGATCTCAATCATTTATCTCTATTCAGCCAAGCTCAAAGGAAATCATCCTTTCACTTCTAAATACTTATAGAAGCTATAGATTCCATATCTATGTTTAGCACTCCCACTCAATTGTACTATCATGTTCCTAAAATGTACGTATCACCCTAACCAAAAAGTAGGCTTAACTAAAAAATTAAAGAACACGAATAAAAATCTTGAGATCGAACCTAATCATGTCAGGATTAAGATCATTTGATTTAGGATCAACTAGGTGATATTGAATTGAATAGATATTACGGTAAATTTATCATATCTAATCCAAGTTCAATATCGGTCCCTTCCAATATATACTCCATACATCCGATACTGGTAAACTTTGCAAATGCCTCGGAAAGGACATAACACTTATCCAAGGTGTAAGTATACCTATCGCTGATTATCATGCCAGTCTAAATCCAGTGAACTGACAAATCAGGGAATTAAACTTTTGAACATATAATCTGTTGGAAATTATTTTACCAGGATCTTAGATCTACTCACAAGTATGTTGAGTAACACCCTAAATATGAACTTTCTAAAACGATGAAATAAACACATATAAAGTTTAGGAAACCTTACATTGGGTGCAGCAGAATTAAATGACTCCTTCCGTTCAGATATCTAGCCCTTGATTCCTTTCTGTAGCAGAGCATTATCAATATCTGAACCTGGATCTCTTTCTCTGATTCTTTAGTGCTGAAACTCCTTCTTGTTGAAAGTCTTTCTTCACGATCTTCCTCACTATGGTTGAGGTATCACTTGCTGTGTGTGGGCACTACTCTCACACTAAGAATTTCGAAATTTAAGAGGGAAGAAAGAGAGAGGGAGTGGTCGGCCAGATAGGGAGAGAGAAGGCTCAGGTTTTTCTCTGAAGGAAAAATAGAAAATTTAAGTGTTATTTTCCTGAAGCCTTCACTATCTTTTTATAGCATTCCACTAGGGTTAGGTTTGAATTATTTGACATTAAAATAATAAAAATATCAGTTTAAATTCCCTACAAAAGTGGCCGGCCATGCTTAGTGGATTTGGGCCTCACTTTTTGCAATTTTGTAGTTTTATCTTTTCTGCATCTGATTTTCTCAAAAACGTCAATTTTCAAATTCAACCAATTAAATGCCAATTCTAACTATTTAATAACTATAAATAATTATTAAATAATATTTTCATTTATCATATTTATTAATTGAACCACACAAAGTATCATAATTAACAAATATGCCCCTAAAAACTCTTTCTTTACAATTTCGCCCTTACTTAGTGAAAATTTCACAAATAGACATAGACTAATTTGAGAATTATAATTGATTAATCAAAACCAATTATATGAGTCTTACAAGCAATATTATCTCAACTAGTGCGGGGACCATGGGTCTATATAACCGAGCTTCCAATAAGTAGATCAAGAATTTATTACTAAAATTCACTAACTTATTAATTCTTCGTTGAATCCAAGCATAGAACTTAGAATTGCACTCTCAGTATATAGAATGCTCTATATGTTCCACCATATAGACACATCATTAGTTATCCATTGTTATAATCCTAATTTGATCAATGATCCTCTATATGAATGATCTACACTGTAAAGGGATTAGATTACCGTTACACCCTACAATGTATTTAATCCTTAAAACACTTAACCCCGTATAAATGATATTTCAGCTTATGTGAAATGAGATCTCCACCATTTATTTTCGTTTGGTCAAGCTCGAAGGAGATCATCCTTTACTTACTATTCGCTAGATAGAAGCTATAGATTCCATGTTTATCTTAGCACTCCCACTCAATTGCACTACCGTGTTCCCAAAATGTACGTATCACCCTGACCTAAAAGTAGGCTTAACTAAAAAAATCAAAGAACACGAATAGCCTCTTGAGATTGAGCCTAATTATAACAGGATTAAGATCATTTGATCTAGGATCAACTAGGCGATATTGACTTGAATAGATATTACAGTAAGTTTAATAAATCTAAGTCAAAGTTCAATATCGGTCCCTTCTGATGCATACTCCATGCATCCAACCTGAGCTTTACTTTAACCAATGCTTTGGAAAGAACATAGCATTTCTCCAAATGCAAGTAAACTCTGTTGTAGATTATCATATCAGTAAAACCCCATGTCTGATAAATCTAGGAAACTTTATTCACATAGTCATGTTTACTTTCCAATGTGTTGACAACACAATAAACATGATCAAGTATGTGAAAAGGGTTTCAGATGAATTCATACATTATGTACATATAATCATGAAATAAATCATGTGAACCATGCAACATTAAATGTTATTTCTGATCTATATTAATAGTAAATCTGATTATATTGAAATGAGTTTTATTTAGGGCATAAAACCCAACAAACTCCCACTTGCACTAATATAAAACAAAAAGTGCGTTTCAAATGATCTCAACACCTTGATATACAAATCAAGTGTAGTAGTAGTACACTCCTCGTAATAGGATCTGAAAGGTTGAATTAAACACAACCTCTCCACCATTACTCTTCCTTAATCACAAAATCATTGATAATGTGAAATTCCTCTCTATATGTCCACTCTCTTGGGATATTGGATTCTATACCTTTGGCAACTACTTCTTGGTTATTCAGGAAGTAACACTAGTAGTTAAGGCAATTTGGAATGGTGCCAAAGATGTATAGAACTTTCCTTAGACTGAATAAGTACCTTTCCTGCAACTTTAACATTCAGTCCCTTTCTAGTAGACCTAGAGACTTCATATAGGTTTTTACACTTCTCCAAAATCACTATTCCACCCCCAGAGTAATCACCATCTTATCAGAAAGATTTTCTAGCACAAAGGCAAATTTCAAAATCTGATGTGGTGTAGTCTAAGAGTTTTAAACACTCCTTTATAGACTAACATATAGTTCCTCTTCTTAATCTTAAGATTTTCTTGATTGTCTTCCAATGTTCTTCTCCTGGATTAATCTGATACCTACTCATTACTCCCACTCAACACCAGGTATCTGGTCTAAGGCATACAAAAGCATATCTAAGACCTCTCACTGTTGATTTAAGAAATTCTTTCATGGCTTTATCTTTTCTGGAATACTTGAGACTTTTCCTTAGATAAATAAAATCTATGCCTAGAAGTCGAGAAGCTTCTATAGATTGCCATTAGAAAGAAAAATGCTTCAACATCTTACTAAAGTAAGTTGCTTGCATTAGAGTAAGTAATTACCAGGTATACCACAAGCCATAGGTTTAGATAAACTCAAACCTATAATAATAGGAACAGGAAGTTTTGTTATGTCCATTGAATAGACTTATAAACGAAAATTTCCTTTTATGTCCTTGTAATAGAAAACTTTAGGTTACTCCATGTGAATGGATTAAACCATAGTTCTATTGGCTTTTCTTCTTAGTTTCTTATTTTGACAATCCATTACTTGTTTAAACTCACAATGGATTTTAATCACTAGTGTCTTCCAAGTCATAAGAAGGTGAGTTCCTAGAAACTCTCCCACTACGACAAGGTACCGTGAATTATGTCTAAGAAAACTAAATAGTATCGACCTCTTCGGTTGTGACAAGACAACAGAGCCAGTGCGATCATCATATGTCATATAAGATGATAGAACACTTTTGGAATCAAGAAATAAATATCTCCTTTATTCGCTACTTTATTTTCAGACTTAGTCATTATCTTAGAAAAGTAGTATTTGTTTGAACAAACACTTTCTTATCTATTGACTATGGGATGGTCCACCCCTAATCACTTAGAATAGCTAACAAACCATGGTTAACAGTTCTAGCTTTTCTTAAGATTTTGATTAGGTCATCCATGAGTCTAGTAATGATTTACATTAAGTATACAACCATTACATCATTCTGAAATTGTATTACCATAGAATGATTTAGGCAACGACTAGTAACTAATCATCAACATGCAACTCGAAATTTCTGGGGAGGTAAGTTTGGATATAATTCAAAAATCAATTTAATGATCTTTGAACTGCATATCTACTAACTATTTCTCCACCCCTATCAGTTCGCAAGATCTTTAACCACTTACCTTAATGGTTTTCCACCATTGCTAGAAATTAATGAAATATTTTAAATTTCTTTGCATAAGGTATAATCTAAAGTGATCGTTTCAAGAATACAACGAAAAACTCATATCCACCCCTGAATGTACATCCATCTGCGAATGAGATGAACTACTTTCAGTGGATATAGGCATATTAACTCTTTGCAGAGATTGATCTTGTCAAAACCACTATGAACAAGATACAAATGCCATAGATTAATAAAAAATGTGGTAGTGTCTTTTGATGATTTAGGTTTAGTTACATCAAAGAGTTCTTAGAATAGTGCAAGTAGATCCTGGTCACAGAATACCAAACTCATATTCCATACAGTTTGAATCCATTAATAGAAGATGGATATTAAACACTTGTAAAAGTGTAACTGTATTGTATCCTGGAATTAGAAATATAAGAAAATTTCTGTTTGGAATCTAAAATTAAAGTCAAAGACTTAAATTTATACCAAATATAATGAGTAATTCTATCTTGGACCACCACTACTAATTTAACTCTAAGTCAGATTTGCCCATAAAGTAGGAGATTTCTAAGATTGAGGATTTATATCAATTGGGAATAGAATTTCGGGATTATAATCATATGCGTCATTTAATTTCTTAAGGGAAAATATAATGACATGAAATGATTTATAGACCATTCATCCAATGATATATTATTGAGCTAATTCGAAATGAATAAGCTAAGAGGAATTAGAATAATTTCGTTGTTAAATAAGAATCCAACGATGCTTCGATTAGCGAGAGTCAAAGTAATCTTATTTATACAATCTTCTTGTTTCATATCGTAAAAATACTAGTCTAAGGTGTCATCAATTGATGAACAGCTAGATGTTGCATATACAATATTTATTTTTCGAGATCTAACACTATTATGTATGTCTAATGGTGAAAATCCACTTAGGGATTTATCTCATTAGATAAACAAACCAAGTTAGACCAACAATGAAGATTCGAAATTAAACTACAACTTAATAACAGAAAATAACATGGTTCAATATAAATTCATACACAATTCAGAAATTATAAACATATATCAAGTAGGAATGACAAGTGAAAATACTAAAACATACAATCCTAAATAATTTCTAAGGTTTTCAACAAACTAATATCAGTGTCCCGTTTAGGCGAGAGTCAAAGCTACCATCCATTGAATAGAGTTGTCAGCTCATCTAAAATGTTAAACATTCTAGCAACCTTTTATTCAATCAAGATTGGAATTCAGCGTTGTCCCGTTTAGGCGAGAGTCAAGGCAATTCTATCTTATGAGCTTCCACCATTGTTTCATAATTTACAAGTCAAATATGGTCGCCACCATTAGGGTGATCCATACCATATAAAACACTTACAAACTACTTATCTTTCGAGATTAAACGGTGCGAAATTGCTAATGAACATTCCTCCATTAGGGAGGATTACTCACTAAAACAAACGCGATGTAAAACCAACAATGGAGATCGAATATCTTAATAATAAAGCTCATTATTTAAAGAGAGTTGTATTTTCTTTGATTCTCTTTATTTAATCTATTTATTTTAAATATATATTTATTTAATTAAAATTTCCAAATTTAGAATGAAAAATTGTAAATATAAATTTTACTTAGATGGATATGAAAATAACTTGAATTATTTCCATCTTAGTAATAATTTCCAATGAATATTTAGAAAAATATTCAATTTAAGTTGTTACAAAATTAATTTAAATTAATTTTCAACTCAAATTTAATTTTCTATAAATATATATTGCATTTCGAAAAATTAAAGTATTCAAGGATACAATTTTCGAAAATGCATGTTAAAATAAAAAATAAATCCTGGAAAAATTATTCTAATTTAATGTTGGCCCAAAATTAATTAATAAAATTAATTTACAACAAAAAATATAATTTTCCTATTTAATTAAATATATATAAGAAAAATTTCAAATATTTAAGTATGATGATGAAAATCAACTTAAATATTAATTTTCTATATAATTAAATACACTAGAAAAATACTTCAAGCAAAAATATCACCTATCTAGATTTTTCCTTTGACTAATTAATTAAATTTCTAATAAAATATATTTTTCTTCATTTATTTTAATTAATCATTAAATGAAAAAATCATTGATTTAAGTTGGTCCAAAATTAAAATAAATAATTTACAACTTTAATCTATTTTTCAAATAAAATTCAAAATTTCAGCATTTAAGAAATGCAATTTCGAAATTTGATTAATAAAATAAGAAAAAAAAATATTTTGAAAATTATTTAAATTTTGTTGAAAAAATAAATTTCAACTAAAAATAATTTTCTATTTAATTAAGTGTCATGAAAAAGAAATATTTAAGTATCATGATGAAAATCAACTTAGATATTTAATTTTCAATTTAATTAAATGTATTAAATTCAAGAAATAAATAATTAAGTGTAGAGAAGGCTTAATTATCAATCTCTAGTTTAATACTAGGAAAAACAATATACTTAAGATAAATTGTACCAAAATTAATTATATAAATAATTAATTTCACAATGTATAATATTTTCCTATTTAATATTAGAAATAATAAGTAGTCTAGAAATAACTATCTAGAAAATATCTTATTTGACTAAGTATCTTTTTCACAAAATTTGAAAAAATATCTAATTTAAGTTGTATTAGAAAAAATCTAGAACTTAAATATTTTTCAAATTTAATTTTAAGTAAATATCAAAAAGTAAGTTGTAATCACTTAATTTGAAAATATTCCATTTTAAGTTAATATTCGAAAAGATATCAACTTAAAAAATATCTAAAATATTCCATTTTAAGTTAATATTCGAAAAGATATTAACTTAAAAAATATATAAAGAATCTTAATAACCAATGCCTAAAATTCCTCAACTTAATTTTGAAATTTTAAATCCAAAAGATATTCAGATTTAAGTTGATTAGTTAGAGATAACTAAATATCAACTTAAATAAGAATATTTAATGAAAAATTTAAATTAAGCTTCAGAAAGAATCTAGATGGTTATAATTCTATATTTAATTAAATACAGGAAAATACACATAGTTTAGCTTAGAATAAAATTCTTTAAACTATGATTTTCTTAAATTAATTTCAAAATAAATGAAATTAATTATGTTGCTAATCAATTTTATTAGGTTAAACTAGTTTAATTAACCTAGTACAGTTATTCAAATCAGGCAAATGGGCCTTCACAATTGGGGTAGTTCATGTGAGGGGGTGCTGGGTTCAGTATGTCGTACCCACTACTATGGCTCCCAACTCTCACACAAGGCCCAAAAGAGATGAATTTAACCTTAAAATGAACAACTGTTATTTGTTGAATAGGCCCAAAAACTAAATGGGCCTAAATAAAATCTATCAAGAACTATGATATTTTATTTAGCAACAACAACCTATATGCATCTATAATAAAATTAAACACATAGGCTCACACATGCACACTTTGGATGGGTCCTATCATGTTGCTAGGTCATACACAGATGAAAGAAGATTGTAAATATACCTGTTACAAATTATTTACTTGACCAAGGGAGCCATGAGTTAAAATCAAATCATTGGATCTGTCAACAAGTTAACCATGGCTATTTGCAATCAAGCAATGATAGGTTTTGAAAACTTACAAACAAGCTAAAACACATACTCCTGCATCAAGGTTAGTTGGATAGTTGGATGTAGGATTTATTTAATTTTAAATAAATAATTTCGAAAAAAAAAATAATTAAATAAAAAAATATTTTCGAAAAATTTAAAAAATTTAAAAAAAATTCGAAATATTTAAAAAAATTTAAAATTAAACCTACAATTTTTAAAATTTAGGTTTCAACCAACCTAAATATCATTTCAAAATTTGATAACTACTTTTAAAAATTAAATGTTATTTTATAAATAAAAAATTAAAAAAGATAAATGAATATCTTTTTCAGATTTTAAATGTAATTTAAATAAATAAAATAACAAAATTTAAAAGTTAGCAAAATATCTTACATCTATTTAAAATTACATGATTATAGTTATCTTATTTTAAATTTAAATAAGGTCAAATTATTTAAAAAAAAGATTTAATTTAAAAATTTTAAATCTGACCTTAAATTTAAAAATAAGATAAGATATAATCAAATTTAAAAATAAGATAGATAATTAAGCAAAAAAGATAGATATTGACTATTTCTTTTTCAAATTACACTAATATCATGAATTAAATTTAAAAAATATTAAATAAATTAATTATGATAATTAGAATTGAATTAGGAATAGTAAATGTATAAATACAGAACTACACAAAAAATCGGAAGTTAATTCCATGAAAAAGCATGAAAAAACGAAGAAAAACGAAAAAATTGTAAGCTGTAGGGACGGGATGCTGTGCATACCCGTCCGCGTGCGTGCATGGGTGATTTGGGCGTGCAAACTCGGCGCAGGGGAAATCTGCATGATTTCCGCGCGCGCAACTTTGTTGCTCAATCCCGAAATTTTTCCGAAACTTCAAAAAATCATAACTAATTCAAATTAAATCGAAATTGAGTTCTGTAAAAAAGTAAATTGCTTAATTTTTTTCCATACTATCCAATAAAAATAATTCCAGAAACAGATATTCAATTATTTTTCACGAAAATTCACAAACATCAATCAATCATCAAATAACACTCAATACAACATGATACCATCCAAAACATCAAACAATCGTTTTAAAGTCCAAATTTCTTGCAAGCAAATCAATTACCATGGCTCTAAGGCCAGTTGTTGGAAATTATTTTACCAGGATCTTAGATCTACTCACAAGTATGTTGATTAACACCCTAAATATGAACTTTCTAAAACGATGAAATAAACACATATAAAGTTTAGGAAACCTTACATTGGGTGCAGCGGAATAATATGACTCCTTCCGTTCAGATATCTAGCCCTTGATTCCTTTCTGTAGCAGAGTATTATCAATATCTGAACCTGGATCTCTTTCTCTGATTCTTTAGTGCTGAAACTCCTTCTTGCTGAAAGTCTTTCTTCACGATCTTCCTCACTATGATTGAGGTATCACTTGCTGTGTGTGGGCACTACTCTCACACTAAGAATTTCGAAATTGAAGAGGGAAGAGAAAGAAGAAGTGGCGGCTTAAAGATAGGGAGAGAGAAAGGCTCAGTTTTTTCTGAATGAAAAGTCAGAAGAAAGTGTGTAAATTTCCTGAAGCCTTCATTATCTATTTATAGCATTCCACTAGGGTTAGGTTTGAATTATTTGACATTAAAATAATGAAAATATCAGAGGGAAAACCCTACAAAAGTGGCCGGCCCTATACATGTGGATTTGGGCCTCACTTTTTGCAATTTTGTAGTTTTATTTTTTCTGCATCTGATTTTCTCAAAAACGCCAATTTTCAAATTCAACCATTTAAATGCCAATTCTAACTATTTAATAACTATAAATAATTATTAAATAATATTGTTATTTATCATATTTATTAATTGAACCATACAAAGTATCATAATTAACAAATATACCCCTAAAAATTCTTTCTTTACAATTTCGCCCTTACTTAGTGAAAATTTCACAAATAGACATAGTCTAATTTGAGAATTATAATTGATTAATCAAAACCAATTATATGAGTCTTACAAGCAATATTATCTCAACTAGTGCGGGGACCATGGGTCTATATAACCGAACTTCCAATAAGTAGATCAAGAATTTATTACTAAAATTCACTAACTTATTAATTCTTCGTTGAATCCACGCATAGAACTTAGAATTGCACTCTCAGTATATAGAATGCTCTATATGATCCACCATATAGATACATCATTAGTTATCCATTGTTATAATACTAATTTGATCAATGATCCTCTATATGAATGATCTACACTGTAAAGGGATTAGATTACCGGTACACCCTACAATGTATTTAATCCTTAAAACACTTAACCCCATATAAATGATATTTCAGCTTATGTGAAATGAGATCTCCACCATTTATTTTCGTTTGGTCAAGCTCGAAGGAGATCATCATTTACTTATTATTCGCCAGATAGAAGCTATAGATTCCATGTTTATCTTAGCGCTCCCACTCAATTACACTACCGTGTTCCCAAAATGTACGTATCACCCTGACCTAAAAGTAGGCTTAACTAACAAATCAAAGAACACGAATAGCCTCTTGAGATTGAGCCTAATCATAACAGGATTAAGATCATTTGATCTAGGATCAACTAGGCGATATTGACTTGAATAGATATTACGGTAATTTTAATAAATCTAAGTCAAAGTTCAATATCGGTCCCTTCCGATGCATACTCCATGCATCCCACCTGAGCTTTACTTTAACCAATGCTCTGGAAAGAACATAGCATTTCTCCAAATGCAAGTAAACTCTGTTGTAGATTATCATATCAGTAAAACCCTATGTCTGATAAATCTAAGAAACTTTATTCACATAGTCATGTTTACTTTCCAATGTGTTGACAGCACAATAAACAGGATCAAGTATGTGAAAAGGGTTTCAGATGAATTCATACATTATGTACATATAATCATGAAATAAATCATGTGAACCATGCAACATTAAATGTTATTTCTGATCTATATTAATAGTAAATCTGATTATATTTAAATGAGTTTTATTTAGGGCATAAAACCCAACACCAAGTTTGGGTCCGGATTCGAGTTTAGCTTTGGGGTTCGGGGTTCGGGATCGAGTTCGGGGCCGGGTCCAAGTTCGGGTTTGGGTTCGAGTCTGGTGTTCGGGGTGCGGGTCCAGATTCGAGTTCAGGTTCGGGTCTGAGTCCGAGTCTGGGTTTAGGTTTGGGTCCATTTCTGGGTTCGGATTCGGGTTTGGATCCTAGGTCCAAGCTGGGTCGGGAGTTCGGGTCTAGGGTCCAGGTCTGGGTCCGGGTCCCAGGTTTGGGTTTGGATTCGGGTTCGAGTCCAGGTTGGAGATTGTTGTTGACCTTGAATCCTTTGTAAATATTATAATACAAGGTAATACAACTATTTGTTATTTATTAAATAATATAACATACATTATATTAAAATTTTTGGTCGTAATAGTTAATATAATACATTGATTTATTCAAACATAATGTTATTTGTTATTTAATATAACACGATCTTGGGGTACCAAACGAGCCAATAAATTTAAAAAATATGTTTTGTGGCAAAATTTTAAAATATATATTTGTTTAATAATTTTAAATTTTAATGAATTATCTCCGAAATTGGTTTTAGCTAAAGATTTTTTTTTTTGTCAGAAGGAAAAGAAGAAAAGAAAAGAAAAAAGATTACGGCAAAGGTTCGAATATAAGAGCATCACCAAGGATGCACCAAATCTTTTATTTGGTGATGAATTCTTATCCAAGGAGGCTGCATATATATGTTGAATTTGGGGTGGAAGCTACAGTCCACAGTACATATGCCGTGCACTGTAGCACACGGCATCCACTTTTTTTTTTTTTTATATATATATATTGGGTGACTATTCAATGGTTACATTTTTATTGTAACTATATGGTTACATTTTTCTTTAACCTGTAATAGCAGGTTACTAATAGGTAGACTTTCCTTTTTTAGATTTAATTAATTATAATTAACTATTTTCTTAAAATAATTAATTAAATAGACATTCCTTTTTTAGAATTATTTAATTATAATTAATTATTTTCTTAAAATAATTAATTAAATATTTAACAAGACCTCTTTTAGCAATTAATATTTATATTTAAATCCTTACTTGAATTATTTTAATAATTAAGCCATTTAATTATAATATTTACAATAAAATTTATTTTTTTTACAAAAATTAAACTTCTTTTGACACAAATTAAAATTCTCTTCTTATAATAAATTTTCAAATAATTAATTATTTTTAAATGATATTTAATTATTTTGTTACAATTATATGAACTAAGTATGAGACCTCAAAACAAGTGCAGCCATTTTTTTTCTAAAAAATTCTTCTACTTATTTCATTTTTTACTTTTTAAATATTTAAATAAAAAAATTAAATAATTAAGTGTAATAATTAAATTAAGATTACAAGTATAATAAAATTTAAATTATGAAATTATATGTGTATAATTTTAAATTATAAAAAGTTTTGCTATAAAATTTTAAATAATTTAAGTATAAAAAAATAAATTGCTAAAATATCCTTATATAGTAATAAATTGCAAAAAATTAATTAATAATTATAATTAATTTAATTTTAAAATATAATTAATCTTAATTAAAGTTTTATAAGGAAATAAATGATTAGGTTACTTTCAGGTTACAAGTTATTTATTATTTATTTTTATTTAATTTTCAAATTAATCACAACCATTTAATAGTAATCCAATGGCTTAAAAAAAATGTAACCATGATGGTTACAATAAAAATGTAACCATTGAAACCTCTTCCATATATATTATATTATATTTAATTAATATATATTTATATTATTAATTGTATTTATGAAATTATAATGTATTTTTTTTAAAAGTAGTATATTAATGTACTTTTACTTGTTTTCGCATTTGAGAGCTTTTTTTAGTGTATTTTTTTTATGGTTGTGTATATTATAATTACTTACGATATTTTGTAAAATTTTAAAAAATTTAGAAAAATTTAACAAGTTGAAAATAAAGTTCAAACTATCTGTTACACGTGTAACTATTTTATTTAGAATTGTGCATTTTAGTTTGTGGTGGTTTTAGTTAATTAATATAATATTAATTTTTTTATTTTATTAAAAAATTAATATAATAATAAAGAATAATTTTTTAGTGTAATTTTTGGTGTTGTAGTTGGAGTGAAAATTGTTTTTAGAGCACCTCAAAGGAGGCAGCAAAAATTGAAAAATGGAGTAGTTAATGCTCCAAGGAGGCAGCATCTATCACTGCAAAATGATGATTTGTCTACAGTGCACGGCTTATATGCCGTGCACTGTAGCGACGGCATTGTTTGTTTTTTTTTTTTTTTAGTTTTTTTAATACTTTAATTAATATTTATATATATTTATATTATTATATTTGTAAAATTAAGAATTATTTTTTGGGAAATTTTTTAATACACATTTTTAAAAGTGATGTACCTATTTATTTCGGCACCCGACAAACTTTTTTAGTCTATTTTTTTATATAGTAGTGTATATTATAATTATTTAAGACATCCTGTAAAATTTAAAAAAATTTAGAAAAATTTAATAAGCCGAAAATAAAGCACTTCTTTAAAAGTGGTGCACTGATTTACTCCTACCTGTTTCGGCATTCGGGAGACTTGTTTAGTCTTTTTTTTTTATGGTCGTGTACATTATAGTTATTTAAAACATCTTGCAAAATTTTAAAAAATTTAAAAAAATTTAACATGCCGAAAATAAAATTCAAACTTTCTGTTGCGTGACTCTTTTATTTAGAAGAATACATTGTAAAAGCACCTTATAATATTTATTTTTGTGTAAATTTAAATGTGAATATCATAAATTATTTTTTTCTTTTAATTATAATTTAAGTAAAAATTTATTATATTTTTTTATATTAAACAATAAAAATAATTTTTAAAATTGAACACATATTAAAATTAAAATTAAACACACTAAAACATCATATTCTTATTAATCAATAGTACACATATTTTATATTACACAACAGAACATTATAAAATTAAAGCACACTCAATAATACATAATAAAAACATTACAAACTTAAACATACATTTAAAAATTAAAATACAACACACCAAACATTAAACGGAAAAGTAATAACACAGATACGAACCTTCAAAGACAAAATGAGATACAACAATTTAATAATGTGGAAGATTATTTCTTGATCCGCCAAGATAGTCATAATACGGACTATAAACTTGTGAGTCATTTTCAGCTCTTTCACCTTGATCTTGAGATCGTTGATCTTCATCTTCAACGCCATGTCCCGAATCTTGAGATGCTCGATATTGTGACCCCTCATATTGTGATCCCTGATATTGAGATCCCTGATTTGGATATCCCTGATATTGAGATCCCTCATATTGAGATCCTTCTCCTTGTTCTCCAACTTCGGATGTTTGTGCCCTTTCTTTGTAAATTCGTCTTTTTTCACTTTGAATGTACTTATGAAACTCTGGATCGGATATAGAATTCAAATCCGTGAATAAAATTTTTTCGTCAGCCTTTCTTCTGTGACGTTCATTTCTATCCTTGTTACTCTTTTCAATAACTTTAATGAGTTCTTTATTTTGTTCCATTAGTTTGTTGAATTGATCATTACCTAATTGTTTTTCCTTTGCTTTTTTTACACCACATGGTCTTTCTGTTGGATAAGTATTCATTTCCTCATTATTCATGTTTAGATCAAATGAACTCATACCAGTGGATGCCGATGTTGGAGACTCAAAATTGTGAGATGATGATTTCGATGAAGTGAAACTAGGACCTTCGTGTTGGAATCTACGTGGTGCATTGATGTTTTCATCATTTGAAAACTTTTGAATACCTTTGAGGATGTGCCACACATGATCAAATTTAAAGCCTTTATCGTACTTTTTATCTTGGGCTAATAACATCTTCGCTTGAATTAACTGTTGCAATATAAATTAAGTAATAACGTTAATGAAAATTGAAAAATAAGATAGTAATAATAAATAAATTATAATAACAAACACTTACAATGTCTTCTGCTGAAGCACCACTTGGATTTTTATTTTCAATTTGATTGATACATCCCCTTAATTTTGCAACTGCACTATTAATAGTAGACATTCGAGTTTGCAAAGATCTTACTGGGCGAGGTTTATTACTAAATTTTCCATCTGTGTGGTACTCTGATTGAACTCTTGCCCAAAAATTATTACCTGATTGGTTTCTTCCTACGATTGGATCTTGAGAAATGTCAACATAGACATGACACAAGTGCACATCTTCCTCTACTGAGTAAGAAGAACCGCGAATGGAAGACATTTTTGAAGAAAATATAGCTATTTAGGAAATATGTTGAAGAGATGTGATCAAATTGAATGAGAAGTGTGAGATTATATAGGAAAGGAAAATACATTGCAACGGTTGAGATCGTGGTCAAATAATTTCAGCGGCCAAGATTAAACTGTGAGATTTCTTGTCTTTTACTTTTGGAATCAGAAGATAAGGATGTGATGTGACAACACACTGCAACGGTTGAGATCGTGGTGAAATAATTTCAGCGGCCAAGATTAAATCACTAGATTTCTTATCTTTTAATTTTGGAATCAGAAGATAAGGATGTGATGTGACAACACACTGCAACGGTTGAGATCGTGGTGAAATAATTTCAGCGGCCAAGATTAAATCACTAGATTTCTTATCTTTTAATTTTGGAATCAAAAGATAAGGTTGTGATGTGACAACACACTGCAACGGTTGAGATCGTGGTGAAATAATTTCAGCGGCCAAGATTAAATCACTAGATTTCTTATCTTTTAATTTTGGAATCAGAAGATAAGAATGTTTACACTATAAAATATGGATATGATACATGATATGAGGCACACCAAAAATATATACAATTTAACTTCGAAAAAAATATGAATTCTTATCCTGGTAGTTCATCGTATTTATCATCATCGTCTTCTTCAGATGATGAATATTATGATGATATAGAAATGCAAGTGGTAGGTCAAATCACTGCTAACAATAATTTTTGTATCGCTCAACACCAACAAAATCAAAGCTCACGTCGAGGCTCGATTCCTGGTCATATAGTTATTAACCGTGACCGGGAAAATGCTGATCGTAATCTTTTCAACGACTATTTTGCAGAGAATCCTCGATTTACCGATTTGATGTTTCGCCGAAGATTTCGAATGGGTCGTCCTTTATTCCTTCGTATTTTGGATGCTATACAAAGACATGACAATTACTTTCTCCAGCGAAGGGATAGAATGGGAAAACTCGGGTTATCAGGCTTGCAAAAAGTTACAAACTCGTATTTCGTATGCTAGCATATGGTATGCCGGCAGATGCTACCGATGAATACATCAAAATAGGAGAATCTACAACTTTAGAAAGCTTGAAGCGATTTTGTCGTGCTGTTGTTGAGGTGTTTGGAGCCCACTATCTCCGATCACCCAACGCTCATGATGTTGCAAGACTACTCCACATTGGTGAACGTCGAGGTTTTCCAGGAATGTTGGGAAGTTTGGATTGTATGCATTGGAAATGGAAAAATTGTCCAACTGCTTGGGGAGGACAATATGCCGGTCGTAGTGGGTCCCCGACTATTATTCTTGAAGCAGTAGCTGACTATGATCTCTGGATATGGCATGCATATTTTGGCTTACCAGGATCTAATAATGACATTAATGTGTTAGAGGCATCCCATCTTTTTGCTAATCTGGCTGAAGGTATTGCTCCACCCGCTAATTATGTTATTAAAGGAAAAGAGTACAATATGGGTTATTATTTAGCCGATGGTATATATCCAAAATGGTCCACTCTTGTTCAAACTATCCATGATCCACGTGGTCCAAAAAAGAAACTATTTGCAATGAAAGAAGAAGCATGTAGAAAAGATGTTGAACGTGCATTTGGAGTATTGCAATCTAGATTTGCAATTATTGCTGGACCGACACGTCTTTGGAATAAAACGGTTTTACATGATATAATGACTTCATGTATTATTATGCATAATATGATAATAGAAGATGAACGTGATCTAAATGCACCAATTGAAGAGCGTGTCGAAGTGCCAAGTCCAGAAGTTGAGATGGTAGAAGATGATAATGCTCGGTTTCAAGAATTTCTTGCCAGACATAGAAAAATTAAAGATAAAGATGCTCACATTGAGCTTCGAAATGCATTAATCGAACACTTGTGGGACGAATATGGTAACTCACAAAATTAATATAATTTAATTAATTTTAAGTGTGTGTTTCAAGTTTAATTTAATTTAATGTAATTTTTTTGTCATGAATGTAATGTTTGTTCTCTAGTAATGTAATATTTATGTTATTGCAATATGATATTTTAATTTATCGAATTTCGCCGATTTTACAGTATTATTGTCTTTAATCACATTAGTAAGTTTATTTAAATATAACAATTGTGGTAATTTTTGTTAATTAATATGATATTATTTTTAATTTATTAAAAAATTAATATAATAATAAGAAATATTTTTTTTAGTGTAATTTTTGGTGTTGTGGTTGGAGTAGAAATAATTTTTGATACCAAATTTGGTGATAGTGTAACATCAAATTTGGTGTCTCTTTGGAGATGCTCTTAATATCAAATTTAGTGATAGTGTGAAACCAAATTTGATGAGCTCCTTGTAGATGCTCTAAACCGCTCAAAAGAAAAGAAAAAAAAAAAAACAGATTCACGAATAACGGACGTTCTCCTCCTCCTCCTCTCTCTCTCTCTCTCTCTCACACTGAGTACCCCACAATATCCTCGACCCATCTCTTTCCTTATTATGATTTTGCCTGTCTCATACTCCTAATTCTCCAAAACCCTAACCCTAATTGTTAGCCACATCTTTTTATTACCTAGGTTTTGGTTGCTAATGGCGCCTCCGATGAAATCGAGTAAGCAGGATGATTCCGAGAACCCCTCTAATAATCTTTGGGTAGGGAACTTGGCTAGCGATGTCACCGATTCCGATCTCATGGACCTTTTTGCTCAGTACGGAGCGCTCGACAGCGTCACATCATACTCGTCACGGAGCTATGCGTTTCTGTTTTTTAAGCGCATGGAGGACGCTAAGGCTGCCAAGGACGCTCTGCAAGGGACACTTCTTCGTGGGAATCCCATTAAGATCGAGTTCGCGCGACCGGTTCGTTCTGATCTTTGGGTTTTGCTAGGTTTATTTGGTATTTGTTGTTATTATAATAATGTGTTTGAATTATTGAATTTTGTAGATTTTGAAACAGGGTTTATTTTTTTTTATATGCATTTACACAATTTCAAATTTTCAATTGGATTTGCTGTCAAAATTCAAACTTCAAACTCAAAAACCCGTCGAAATTATTATGGTCCAGTATCAAATTATGCGTTGTTATAGATGTAATTTAGAAATTTTCCATGATCTAGATAGCTATTTAAAATCATGCCCGAATTTCAAATTTAAAATTAAAATCATTTACAATCTAATACTATGAGCTTATGAGTAAAAATACTGTAACGCTATTTTTGTTTGGATATGAGGAAATTGCGATTGAGGATAAATTTAAGAAAATGAGCAAATTTTTTTACCAATGTTTGATGCGTTACTTTTTCCAAATTAATTTTCTCATTGTGATAATTCTAAAATGCTCCGAACTACATGAAATTTTCTTTTCACTTTCCCCAAAATTCTTCCTTCGCCATCATTTTTTTTTTTGTAATCCAAAGACAGATTTTTACCCTTAATTCATCCAAATCGAAGCTCCAAACATATCTTTGGACTTTTCTCCGGTACATAAGATATATAATATTGAAGAATCTCGTGAGGCTTAGGCAAAGATAAACACTAGCTATGAGGATTTTTCACGAGACACATGAAATTTCTAATCTAGCCAATGGATAGCAGCTTTTAACTCTTTGCATATGCTTAGAGCATGGCTCAAACTCTTATATTAAACTGCATTTAATTTTATAATTGCGGCACGACATGGTTAGGTATGAATGGCACAAATGATGCTGCGTTGTAGCTACGACATCCTCGCCACTTTGTGCTTGCAATGAGTTGTAACTCGTATGTGCTTAACAAAATGGCTCTTATTAATACATTGCAATGTCAGTATCGCATCAAACAACTGTTTTCGGGTCCTTGACTGCAATATTTTTGTATTAGATTTAGTTTAAAGGGTGTAGTTAGGTTGTGATATTGCAGTAAAAATTGGATTATTCTTTTTGGGAATTTTATTGACTTTTTTTCTTACTATTTTTTTGAAAAATATGAACTTTGTTTGCAAATTGCCAACTGGTCGTATGAAGATCACCAATGTCTATGTTGCCATCTATACCAACCTAACAAGTCCTAAAGTTACTACTGAATTTTACTCACCTTCGTTTGCAAATGGTAGCTAGGAATTTGATCATACGACAAATAATAGAGTGAATATACAGGACTTTGAGGTTATTTGTGAATTTAATGTAGTCTCTTGCTATCTTGAAGTTCAGACTAACATTGAGTGATTACTTGTAAATAATTAAGAATTTGACTTATCTTAAAGGTCAATGATTCTGAAGGACACTTCTCAAATTATCAGGCTTTGAAGAACTTGATTAGCTATGTTCTTAAAATTCCTGCAGTTGACTAAGTTTGAGATACATAATAACTAGATAATTATTAAGGCTTTGAAGAACTTGATTAGCTATGTTCTTAAAATTTCGGCAGTTTACTAAGTTTAAGGTACATAATAGCTAGATAAGTAGATTAATAATTATTGATTAATTTGACTAAGGAAAGAATGTTAAAATAAACCAGTCATTCAGAATGTGACTTGTCTTTATGGTCTATGATTATAAATGATCAAGTGTCATTTGAGTTTTGTGCTCAATAAAAGTGTGAGAACTTATTCGTTTGTTGACACAGTAATCTCTCTCTCTCTCTCTCTATATATATATATATTGAATATTAAATTAAATTTAGCAGCATTTTTATCATAATCAACTCGTTTTAGTATGCTAGGTGGGGAATCTTTTAGTATGCTAGGTAGTCTTTTGATGATAGCTCCCTTGAGATGCCAATGGGTGATATATTTAGAAGCTCCTTATGAACTCATGTGCATGTTCATAAAAGATCTGTGCTATGTCTAGTATAGTTTGTTTATTGAGTGATCAGTTAACTTGATTGATGGTTGTGTCAAATTTGATTGGAGATAATTGCACTTTTTTTTTTCTATTATAAAAGGGATAGGTGGGGAGTTGTTTTTAGTATGCTAGAAGTCTTTCGAGGGAAGCTTATTTCAGAAGCCTGTGGTGAGTCTGGTGACTGGTGATACATAAAAGCTCCTCATGGACACTTTTACGGAACCTGTTTACTAAAAGAAATCTGACTTAAAAGGAGTAGAGGAATATTATGTTGATAATATAGGTTGAGAAGTTTAATTATTCAACCTTTCTTTACCACCAATTTTCGCCAGACCTCATGGAACATCATATCTGAATTAATCACTTTGAAATGTGCAATGAAATCGATGCTTGTTCATTTGTGCGCTATGTTTACATCTTTCTTTGATCCTATCCTTTACATTTTTCCTCCCCATTCTGATGATATATTAACGTTCTCAAGTACCACTTTTCCTTTACAGTCAAACTTGCTAAGATTTAATCTAGATTTAATTATGTCCTTGGCAAATGTTTTACTCTCAAAATATTGAATACATGTGAATTTTTTCCTGTTTTCTGAATTAGATCAGAGAAGGATGACTTCAATATAATTGTTGTCTTCCATCAAGGGCCTTATGACCTAAGTTCCACTTGTTCTTTGATTTTGCATTCACAAAACATAATTTCTGCAATTGCAATAATACTTTTATGCCAAAAAATGTTGTGTATATCTTTAGTCAAGGGAAAGGTATATGGTCCTGAAATATGCCACTATTTTTTGTTTAATTCTTAATTACTTTGACTGGTTATCTTTCCGCCACATTCTTTGTAGTGACACTTGTTTTTGTTGCTAATTTCTTTTTTCAGGCTAAACCTTGTAAGCATCTATGGGTGGGTGGAATTAGCCCTTCTGTTTCGAAGGAAGAACTAGAAGAAGAATTTCTTAAGTTTGGGAAAATTGAGGACTTCAAGTTTCTTAGAGATCGAAATACTGCCTTCATTGAATTTTTCAGACTTGAAGATGCTTCCCAAGCAATGAGAAACATGAATGGTAAGCGTCTGGGAGGTGAGCAGATACGTGTAGATTTTCTTCGATCGCAACCTTCAAGAAGGGTAAGTTCTTGTTATAGCTTCATTGTTTTTATCTATAGGAGGCAATATGGTCATTAAGTTTTTATACTAGTTGATATCTTGAGAGCAATGTTAATTTGTTAAGGTGATGAGACAAATGCTAAATGCTATGTTTTTAAAGTAAATACATTTAAAATTATTCAAAGCTTTATCATATGATTTTAAGTATATGTATTATGTGCTATGTTGTCTCATTGATTTTCAGTACATTTATAATTAAATACATTAAATGATTAATGGTAGTATAGTTGGTTTGCCATTATGGTGTTATATTGAATCATTTTGTTATTCCTATAATTTAGTTCATAATTCTTATTACCTTCAATTAGATTGTTATTATTGTTGAATAAATTTCAGATATGTAAAATGTAGTTACTTTTTTTCAAGTGAGCTTATGTTTCTCATGCTCTGTGGAACAGGAACAGTGGCCCGATTCCAGAGATGGACAATTTCAGGGCAGGAGCATAGGTCCGGCTGATTTTCATTCTTTTCAAAGAAGACAGCTGGTGAGTCATAAATTTTGTTGCAGCAATCTCTTTGCTACTTATACTTATGGCCTTTTTCCTACAATGATATCATTATATTATAAATATGTCTAAAATTGTCTTCTTAGGCATGACAGACTACTTCAATATATTTTGTCAGAAAGCTGTCTACAGAATTTGAGATTACAGCAGTGTGTCAATATTTTTTTCATCATTTTAATTTATTTTGAAATCTTGTATTTTCTGTAGTATTCTCAAGCTCCGGGGGGACGAAAAGGAGATGGCCAGCCGAGTAATGTTTTGTGGATAGGTTACCCTCCTTCTCTTCAGATTGATGAGCAAATGCTGCATAATGCAATGATTTTGTTTGGAGAGATTGAAAGAATTAAAAGTTTCCCTGAGAGACATTACTCTTTTGTGGAATTCAGAAGTGTTGATGAAGCTAGGCGTGCCAAGGAGGGTTTGCAAGGTAAACTTTTCAATGATCCTCGAATTAGCATTATGTACTCAAGTAGCGGGTTGGCACCAGCAGGTAAAGGGCCTGGGCCAGATATGGTATTCAACGACCCTTTTCGACCTTTGCAGATGGATATGTATGGTCCAAATCATCCAATGATGTCAAATAATTTTCCTGGACCACTTCCAGGTAGTGGAATTCTTGGACCTAATATGGCCATGAGGCCTTTGGGTCATCAAGGAAGATTTGAACCGCTGCTTTCAGGCCCTAAGATTAATGATTTGGCAAATCTTCCTAATTATCAGGATGGTAATTCCAAAAATTTAATGAGTTCAAGTTGGGGAAGGCCATCTCCTCCTTCAGCTGGTGTGCTGTCTTCTCCTGTGTCAAGCATTCGTGGAAACACAAGATCTGCATCTGGTGCATGGGATGTGTTGGATGTTAACCATTTTCAGAGGGACTCTAAACGGTCTAGGATAGATGGCCCAATGTCTATTGAAGATACTTCTTTTCCATTAAGAAAACTTGATGACCATGGGCTAGGGTTGGATCAATCTTATGTAGTTGGAGCAGTTGATGGAGGTGCTTCTGGTCCATTTGGTAATGTTCAAGGGAAGGGTCTCCTTAGTCCTGTTGGTACAAGGGGTTCAACTGGAGGAGCAGCTCAAGGTCATTCTGATGGTGATTATGTCTGGCGTGGGATGATTGCCAAGGGTGGGACTCCTGTTTGTCATGCACGTTGTGTCCCAATTGGAAAAGGAATAGGATCTGAGCTGTGAGTATTTTCCATTTTGCATATGTTATTGTTTTCCTTTAGATGTTTTTGCAAGCTGCTATAGTAACTTCTATCTAGCTGCCTGCTGCCCTGACTTAGATGCTCCTGCCTCTTTTTCTTGTCAATGCGTGTACATTGCGATAAAGTTATAACATGGGTGTTTATTGTCTTGCAGTCCTGAAGTTGTCAATTGCTCTGCTAGAACAGGATTGGATATGTTAACTAAACACTATGCTGAAGCCATTGGATTTGAAATTGTGTTTTTCTTGCCAGATAGTGAGGAAGATTTTGCTTCTTACACTGAATTTCTTCGTTATTTAGGTGCCAAAAGTAGGGCTGGTGTTGCCAAGTTTGATGACGGGACCACCTTATTTTTAGTACCTCCTTCAGAATTTTTAACAAAGGTTTTGAAAGTTGTTGGTCCTGAACGCCTATATGGCGTTGTTCTTAAATTTCCACAAGTTTCTAGTAGCACCTTGGGGCAGCAACCGGCTCACCTGCCTATTCCTTCACAGTATACTGATAGACAACAGAATCCTTCTCAAATGGAGTATGGTGTTGTTTCATCAAAGGAGGAACGAGTTATGCCAATGGATTATGGAAGGGTTTTGCACGAGGAATCTAAGCTTCCCATAAAACAATTTTTTCCACCTACAAGTGAGTCGCCCAGATTGCAATCAGTATCACAAGATTATGCGCCTAATAATACTGGAGCATTATCACAAGCTGGAGTTGCATTGACGCCTGAGCTGATTGCGACTCTAGCATCCTTTATGCCTGCAAATGCTCAGTCTTCTGCTCCAGAGAATGCAAAACAATTGGGCCCAACAATTCGGCCTTCACTTCCTCCTGGTCAACTGAATAAATTAATTCCTCCTGGATGGAAACAAGATCATCATCAAGCTTATGACCATACAGGGCATGGATTACAACAATTGGGTAGTCAGTTTAATCCTCAGGGACAGAACCTCTCGCAACTGCAGTCTTATCCATCTCTTTCAAATACACACAGCCACTCTGCACAACAACACCATGGTAGCACTCAGTTCCAAGACTCTAGTTTAAATCAGTCACTGCAGTCTAGGCCTCTGAGTAACTTTCCAGTACCTTCTCAAGGTGGACAAACCAGCGCATCCCCACGTGTTACCCAATATCAGGCACATGGAACAGATGCTTCTGGGTTGTACCATCCTACTGTTTCCCAACAACTTTCCAATCCTGTGAATTTTTCTAGTCAGTCTTATGGTGGTAATGCTGTGCAATCACAAAGTGTGCCGTTAGCTTCTGACACGGTAAATGCAGAAGTTTCAAATCAGGTGCAGCAGCTGCAGTCAATCATTGGGGCGGGTCAGAGCACATCAGAGGGTGAAGTTGATAAAAACCAGCGTTATCAATCAACATTGCAGTTTGCAGCAAACCTGCTTCTTCAGATTCAGCAGCGGCAGCAGCAGCAGCATGTTGGTGCTCAAGCAGGGCGGGGTTCTGGAAGTCAGCAATGAAATAGCTACATCTAGGTAACTTCTCCTATTCATTGGTTATCTTTTGGGGAAGATATATATGTGTCATATTCATTGCAAGTTGACTAAGTTAAAATTGACTCTGCTTTTACTTGCTATGGTGATTTGTTGTTGTTGTTTCTTTTCTGTCAGACTTAGGCCTAGCTTAGAAATTTTAGATGGGAAAAGTTGGAATTTTGGATATTTCTGGCTGTATAGCTTGCTGTGAGAATTGTGTTTAGTGCTGTGTTAGACTATTTGTATTATGCTTTGAACGCTAGAGTTTTGGGAAGAGTTTTCTCGTGTATGTCTGGACAGTTACCACTTACATGTATTAGCTTAGGACAAGAACAAGATATTAAGAATTAACATCCTTTTGGGCAAGAATAATGTGTCATTACAGTTCTTACAGTGAAATGATATTAAAGTTGATTTCAGCTAAAAATATATAAAATAAAATTGGGCAATGAGTATTACTCTTACAAATGTATGTTATATAACTGAATAACTTTTTAAGAGTGATTAGCTGAAAAGTATAAAATGGTTTAGGACTCCTTGGTTGGACTAGGATTAATTAGTCCATAAATAAGCCCCTAGGCTAGAATTTCAGTTAAGTTGTCAAAATGTGTGGCCAAAAGATTCGCTATGGATCAATGGTTTGAGGTATGTCCCTGAAATTGATTCAAGACAATTTGATCTGTCTCTTCAATGCCCAGTTATTGCTGTGTTGGAAAATGGGTTGGATTAATTGTATTTATTTGGATTGTAAAGTAGATATTTAGACAGTGGTTTAGTAGTTCATATAGTAAGATTTTAGATCTGAACTATTCTGTGCGTTATTCAAAAACCTAGGCGAAGATAAAATCTAAAGCTGCTTCATTTTTATTGCTAAATGTATAATTTTGCCTTTAAATGGTTTGATACTGTCATTTCTATTTTAATTTTTTTAAAATCCAACTTGTTTCTATGCATTACATTTTGCTTGTCTTGATGTAGAATTTTACTTGTTCAGTTGTTTTATTTAGTCCCAATTTTGTTTAATTTGTTTCGAGAGTTGATGCTATTTTTCTAGAACTCATTTTATTTTACTTTTCTTGCACATCTCTTGAATTAGTTTTATTAAACTGTCTTCTGGTATGGTATGTATATTATACCTCATTGTCCATTGTCTATTCAATAAACTTCTGTCGTTTTAGTATATATGTTATATTTCTGTATAATACTCCTGCTTTATATGGTGTATGTCTTAAATGATTAACCCAACCGTAGGACAACTATGTTTAGACTTTGTCAGGTTGTACATTGACTTGTCATTGAATTATATATAATAATTTCTTTTCTGTAAAGTTATTTTTTGTTATTAATTTATATGTAGAGTTCATAATATAGTTCACGACTAGCCCGGCAAATTTTAATTTCAGGTGACTAAGAATTTTAATCCAGTAGTTTTTTTCTTTTCTTTTTCTTTGGACACACTAAATTCGAATAATACCCAATTATTTTGTGTCTCCCTTTGAGAGGCGAGGGAACATATATTCGACTCTTAAATGAACTTTAAGACTATCAAAAGTAGAGGATAAGACTTGGCAACTTTACTTTGCGGGAAAAAAACACACGTACTCCTTAATTATTTAGTGTTCTGGGTTTAGATTCTCAACAGGAATTAACAAGTTTCGTTTAAAACTCTCTAAATGATTTATCCTGTAATCCTTTTAACTAGTGGAATTCTTAAGATAGCTTCCTTAGGTAGGAGTATTTTAATAATAATAATAATTATACTGAAAATGATATATCTTATTATCATATTATGAACGCCTCCTCAAAATGAACAACTGGTACATGAACAAGATAGGAGTAGGATTATAAGAAAAATGTTAAAGAATTTGAGATTTTTCTTTTTAATATTTGGCAACTCGAACTATTCATTGCTTATGTTTTATGCAACTACAATTGGCTGACAAAATTGACTATCACTTAGAAGTATAAACCTACTTTTCCAGAGGTATACAAACACAGCAAAACGATGGGAAGTAGAAGTAGAAGTTTTATTTTTTATTGATTGTTATAGTCTACTGTCCTGAGTTTCTTATATATAAGTACTCGTAACTCCACCGTTTCATATTTAATGACTTTCATCTGTTTTTCACGTCTGCTGCACTACATACTATATAGTTTAAAAGAATCTCTTGGCGTTTGGTTGGGAGGAATAAAAATATAGGAATAGGAATAGGAATTGGAATGGGAATAGGAATAGGAATGGAATGGAATAAAATTTAAAATGCATAAAAAAATTGATAAAAAAATAATTAAATATTATTTCTTGTTACATTGGAATGGTCATTCCTTTCTTTTTAAAATGGAATAGCCATTCCACCAAAATGGTGGAAAGAGCATTCCATTGGAATGCCATTCCAATACTTTAAAATGCAACCAAACAAAGGAATGGAATGAAAATTGTTTCATTTCCATTCCATTCCATTTCAATACCTCCAACCAAACGCCACCTTAATGTTAGTAAAACCCAATATTTTGCCAAAAGTAAACTTTGCCAACATGGGTGGTTAAATTAAACAAATGGTACTGAAAAGTAACGATATATCAACCGTGTTTGATTAATGTATAATGAACTGTGATTCATTTAGGAACGCTTTTCACTGTTTTTGTTTTCTAATAATTGCTCGTATATAATCACGTCCTCTATGGAGTATAATGTGATCGTAAAATAACAACCAAAATTTTTAGTCATATCTAAATATTGGGTTTCTGTCCTTCCTTGCTATTAAAGGGTTAATTCTCAATGTGCTGGTATTCCTGGATGTTTTTAATGTTTGCCTTCGATTGATTTCAAAATACTCCTGATGTGGTACATACAAAAATGTATGCAGAGTGCAACTCAAATAATTTTCCTTAACAGAATGATTTACCAAAACGAAAAGTTGACCAATGTTCTGTTGAAATTTGTAACCCAGAAGAAACGAGATCTCATAGGTCTTGATTTTTATTTCATTTTTGTTACTTTTCTTACATGTTTTAGTGATATAGGTATCTTTTCCTTTTCAAATACTTACGGTAGTAATTAGTAAAAAAGAACAAAAGAAAGCCTTGAAGCGATCCGATAACTATTGATTGGCTAACGAGTGTTGAATCTTTGACAACGTGTAGGTATGGGGTGTGTGAGACCCTTTTAAATTACTCGAAAGCTGGATTGTTTTTCTACGCAACGTTCGCAGCAGGTTTTTAAATACATTCCAATCCAATCAACCAGTAACCACAACCACAGGACGTCTCAAAGTTTTGGGGCTTGTTTTTTTTTTATTATAACCTTCTCTCTTAGGACAACGTAACAATGGCGTTTTTTTTTGTTCATTTGCTTTAATCATCTTTGGTTTTGTGTATATTGTTCTGTTTCCTCTCGAAACGACATCTTTCTTTCCCATTAATTAATTTTTTATTTTTTGTTTTTACACAAAATTTGCTCTATATGCACCTCTGCTCAATAACACAATCTCCTACCATAAATAGTAAATACTTGTTGGGTTGGGGCAACTTTTGCACTAAATTATTGCAGATTGTACCCATTTCGATACTGCATCTCCAACTATAACTTAGTACTACATACGGGTTGGTGCAATCTAAATAATTTTATTCATTTTTATTTAAATGGGAATAATTTTATTCATATCTACAAATTTATTACAATAAAATAATATTTTAATTAATTAAATACTAACTATAATATAAAATGCCACAAGATATAATTATTATAACCTTGATCAACTAAGTAAAGCTCCTTTGATTAAGTAATTGACTAGATTTACATCTTTTCTAAATTAGAGTGTGCAAATAGAGTTTTAAAAGAGTGCAAATGGGGTGTTTTTAGAATCCTCTCAGCCAATTCTTAGCAGAACACAGTGGTGACTTTAACCTTATCCCATGTTCCTCAATCTGAATTGAGAATATCAGTGTCACCTTAGAGTAGTTGGTGTTTGGTGGTTTGTTTGATTTGTTCCATTTTATATCCTGTATGTTATTGTTGATAATAGTTTTTATTAACGGGTAATTAAACTGGATTATTATAATTTAAAAATACTAATATAAACACATAAAGATATTTCAACATAATTCTTTAAGTTCAAAGGTATATTTTTTTAGAAGATAACTGTTCAAAATGATAAGAAAATTTGATTTTCTATACTTACATATACCTAATATTTTTTTCCTAAACTAATACTTTTCTACATTAAAAATATATGACCACTTTTCCAAAATCCCAAAAATACCCCTCTCAAAAACTCTTTTTTTTTTTTTTTTCAATTTTTCTGGGCTTCTAAGGGATCGGGTTCGATGGGGCCCGATGCCCGTCCGATGGGAATTTTTTTGGATTTTTGAAGTCGGGTCTGATGGGCCCCGATGCCAAATTTTTGGGGTCCGATGGGTTTTTTTGGGTTTTTGAAGTCGGAGGCCCGATGGGCCTGATGCCCCGTCCGATGGGCCCGATGCCCGTCCGATGGGGTCCGATGGGCCCATCGGACCCGACCTTAAAAACCCAAAAAAATTGAAATTTTGGCGCGGCATCGGACCTTCTTCTTCTCCGGTGGTGTTCGCCCGGCGTGCGTGCGTGGGTTCGGTCGAGATGGCGTGCGTGCGTGCGTGGGTTCGGTCGAGTGGGCGTGGGTTCGGTTGGTGGATGGTGCTTTAGGCCTCCGTCGGTGCGTGTTTACGGTGTTGTGGACGGTGGTGAGGGGCTGGCGTTTTGGGCGGTGGTGAGGGGCCGACGCTTTGGGCGGTGGTGAGGGGGATTGGGGGTTGTGGTTCGGTTGGTTGAGAGAGAGAGAGAGAGATAGACGAAGAGAGAGATGGGGAAGAGAGAGAGATGGGGTTGAGTTATGGGAGGGGTAGTATTGGGTTTTAGATAAAATTGTCACATATTTTCAATTTTCATATGTATTCAATTAGGGAAAAAATTATCCCCCAATTAATGTATAGATATTCAAATTTCCCAAATGATATTACATGTTATCAAAAAAAAAAAAAAGATATTGCATCCATGTTCTTCTATAATCTTTTTTTTAGCTTTTAAAATTCAAATAGTCCTATATGTGTTTAGATAAAAAATAAGAAGTTCTTTTTTAATTTAAAAATCATTTTGGAAGAAGCTAAGATTTGTAACTTCTCTCAAAAGGACTTTTGAGAAACTATTTTAAAAATGAAAATAACTTACATAATTCTTAATTCACTCACAAAAGATTTTTTTTTTTAATATTCAAACACTTTGAAAAGCAATTTTTATTAAAAAAGATCTTCATATAATAGTTATCGAAACAGTAAAAATAAAACAAAGCTTATACTTATACTTCTAGCTATAAGAAAAAGTAGAAATTTAGCTAAACGGAGTCGAAATAATCCATCTTTCTCTTCAATTTTAAAAATTTAACAGCAAATAAAATAAGAAAATTTTGTAATTCCTCTAAAAAATAGTTGTATTGATACACTTTTATTATATTTTCAGCATTCATGTAGTTATAATTCTATTATTGTTTTTATAATAGTATTCATTATATATTCATAACATCTTGCAAAATTTTGAGATATTTAAAATGATTTATAGTAGCAAAATCAAACAATTTGTTGGATGTGTATGGTGTGTGAAATAAATTGTTTAAACTCTTTTTTTTTTTTTATGTAAATTATTTAAAAAAATTCAAATAAAAAATTGCAATAAAAACTTAGAATTATAACTATTTAGACACAAAAGAAAAGAATGCATTTACACACCCCTTTTCGAGGTTGCACTCAACTAATAAAATATTTTTATTAGAGTGCCTTTAACCATACTAAACACACTAAAAAAATGAGCTCTAACATAGAATAGCTCTCTCAAATAGATGGATAGAGAGCCCCCATTTTTTTCCAAAACATTTTTAATACTATTTATAAAAAAGGAATATTACTTTTTTTGTTTTTATCATTTCATTAAATCAATCTATATTTAATAAATTTAAATTTTTAAAATATTATTAAACTAATCAATTCTAACTAAAGTAAGGAGCCTGAGATTAAAAAAAGTCAATTATCAAAAAACAAGTGAATTTTCACATTTTATGGTTTTTATACAATTTGTGTAAAAATATGGATTTTTTTTTAAAAAAATAAATTATTTTACGGGAAAAATTCAAAAAAAAAAAAAAAAGAAAAAGAAAATATGAGAAAAATATTATAAGGTAATTGGTTACCCTAAAGAGGTTACTAGTTACCCTCTGATTACCTTAAGGGTAATTGATTATCCTAACCTATTTTCTCTAAATTTTTAACTTTTTTCTTTAATTTTTCCCACGGAATAATTGTTCGAAAAAAAAACCCTAAAATAAAAATTCCCTTAAAAATCTGTTTT
The DNA here is from genome assembly GCF_029168945.1 of Cannabis sativa. Classification (NCBI taxonomy): domain Eukaryota; kingdom Viridiplantae; phylum Streptophyta; class Magnoliopsida; order Rosales; family Cannabaceae; genus Cannabis; species Cannabis sativa. The sequence goes on along the minus strand of NC_083609.1, from coordinate 25,924,353 downwards.
AACATTTTGACTAAAAAAATATCTTGGAGATAATCTTAGAGATATTTTTGGCAAAGCGTGGCCAATTATTACGTTTGCAGTTACTTAAGTTATTTTCCTAGCTACACATTTTAATTTGTTTATAGCACTATAGTATAATACTTAATTTTTTTTGTTTAGTTGTCTAAGTACCTAAATTATTACATATGTAGCATTTAAGTACCCATGCTATTATTTTATTTATTTTTTTTTTTAAACAAAAATACCAAGTGTATAAGTAGATTTTAAACCATATAGACAGACTTAAATACTAGAAAAAAAAAACCTTAGGCAGTTAAGTGTTACAAATCTAATAATTTAGGTTGTATTCTATAAAACCTTTTAAATTATATAAAAATTGAAATACATTTTTTATTTTTAAAAAATAATAATTAGTATTTTTCCTTTACGAACTTATGGCACTACCAAATACCCCCTAAAATATACAAACCGTTTAATTCTTAATAAATTTGGTTTTATTTATTTTTGGATGTTTAAAAACTGTCCTGTTTTGTCCCTTGAAATTTGACTACTACAAAATTGTATCCTTTTAAAAAAAAATATTTTAAAAATTATTTTACATATTAATATATATATCTATTATTTTGAACGTTTTTTTTTAATTAAATGATTTAAAAAAATCAAGTATTTTTTATTTACAAATTAAGCAAATAAGAAAAATATATTAAAAATTCAATTTGGTGGGAAAATCTGGTTTTCATTTCGGGAAATTTACATGGTATACTAACTTTTGCTATTTTTTTTACAAAAATACTGTCAAGCGGTATTTTTTACTTTTTTACTGTGTTTTTTTATAAGTTTCATACTGCAGTATACTGTGTTAAGTTTTCACTATTGTTCTACTGGTGTTTTTTAGTTGTTCTACTGTTGTTTTGAGTTGTTCTGTTTTGTGTTCTACTGGTGTTTTATAAAAACACAGTATTTTTGAAAAGATTTTCATGTGACAGTATTTTTGTAAAAATTAACCCAAATTCCAGTATTTTTGTAAGTTTCCCTTCATTTTCTCGAAAAATTTAGGTTCATTTAAGGTGCATTTGGTAACACTTTTTAATCAATTTTTTGTTTTTAAAATTTAAAAAGTGAAAATATTTTCTAAAATCATGTTCTATAAAACTATTTTCACTCTTTAATTTTTTAACTGAGAATCAAAATTTTAAAAATTTTGAAGACATAAAAAATCATTTTTTATATTTTTTTAAATATTTTTTTTTCTTAATCAATATTTTGGACCTAACTCCAACCTAAACCTTGGAACCCGAACATACCCTGGCCGTGATCCCGGACCCAGCCCCCGATCATTTGCTTAAAAAGGTTATGAATAGCAGCAAAGGTTACGAATTCAGCTCCGTCAAACTGAGACATGTTGCTGAAAAAAGGCTATTGATTTGAACATCGATTTAACCACCTCTGCACCAGAGAATAGAGGGAAATCTTCAATTCGAATACCCCATTTGCTTGAGAACCAAAGACTAATAGTGATAGGACATTAACATAAGAAGTGGGCAGCAGTGTCACCAGCTGCATTGCCACAGAAAAAGCACTGGCCAACTTAATTTCCAAAAATACCCCACAACCTCGAGCCAAAAGGGAGACAATCTTTAGATAGTTTCCACAAGAACAACTTCAACCTTTCATGAATGTGCGACTTCCATAAAGAGGAACATATCTCATCTGTTATAAATGTCCTCTTATGGAAATCGAGGTAAGAAGCCTTAAGAGAAAAACACCCAATCCGTACTTGACATCCACACCAGCGAGTCTTCACTTTGGCATTCTACGAGATTACAAGCCAATATCTTCTTAGCAGCCTCAGGTCGAAAAGATCTCATGATCAACGCCTCATCCCAAGAAACCCCATTATCAGCCAAGAAATTCACCACTTCCAGATTAGTGATGATACCAGGGTTCAAATCTTTGGGTCCCAACCCAACAGAGTCCCATCAGAACACGTTTAATTACAAAACCAGATCTTCACCTTCGACTGCCTTCCAACCAGCTAAGCACAATTATCCAAATTAAAGTTGCGTGTTTCCCATATTCCTTTAGCCACAAGGGAGCACAGCTCCAAAAGCACCACATCAATGAATAATTGCATACCGTACACCAATATAAATAAATATATATTTATTCACTATAAATATCATATGAAAAAAATACTTGCATATAGAATCTCAAGGCTTTCCAAATTGGAACAAAAATTTAACAAAGGGTCGGTAGCAAAATTATAAATCTAATATCATTCTTTTATCCTATAAAGACAGATGTTGTATCTCAGGCCTCAGCTTGAAGTAGATCCAAAAACCAAAAAGGACTTTGAAATATATATAAACAATTAGGATCTTAGGGACTTTAACAGATGAATTTATCTACAACTTCTCAAAAACTATCCTTTGCTTGGCGTATGACACCCAAAGCTTCTGCATCATTTGCCGTGGAAGGAATGTTTAATATCTGCCTGATCTCTTTACTCGAAGTTCGAAGAAATGGATTACATGCCTTCTCCAGTTTGAGGGTAGTTGGAATCTAATACATCACCAAATATAAAACTTTCAATGCAAGAACATGACTTAAAAAAGAAAAACATGCAAACACACACAAATTTCTGCTTGCAAGGAAAAAAATGTTAGGTGCATTTTAATTTAACTATCTTGATGTAACTTGCAAGGCACAAACTTGCAGATTACAAAATCAGATAAGAACTAAGAAATATATCATATCATCCTCAACAGGAACACAATAAAGTTTTTTCCTTTTGCTCAAGAGGAACATAAGCAAGTTGGTTTTGGAGTACAAGTGGAAGAAAGTACCGTAGGCAAGCTCTTGTTGCGAAGATGAGCTACATGTGCTGCATAGGATTGGAGTGCCTCATTCTCAGGCTCTATAGACAATGCAAACTTTGAATTACTCTGTTAAAACAAGTATCTGTAGTCAGGACAATGTGATTTCTTTTGGGTTTTTTCGGAAAGAATCAGGGAAAGCAAAACCCCTTACCAATGTATATTCATGACCACAGTATACATTTGTGTCATCTGGCAAAGATGTAATCTTTCTAAGGGATGACAGCATCTGCAACAAAGACACTAGCCATTTTAATTCCAAGTGAAATACAATAGAATTTAAAAAACAGATTATTAGGACATCCACATATTTTGTATATAACAAAGTGCCAAGTTTTTTTTTCCTGATAAGAAAGGAAAAAGTTATAACTGCAGAACTAAAAATCTATATTTCTTATAAACCAATTTCACACTAATTTACATAGCTATATGAGAAATGACCCACTCTAATTCATCAGAAACCATCTTAGACAACATAAACGTATAAACTACAACCACGAAATAACAACCTGTTCAGGGGTTCCTTCAAACAGTTTGCCACATGATAAACTGAACAATGTATCTCCAGTAAAAATTGCCCCAGATCCAGGAAAGTAGAAGCTAATATGACCTGGTAAGAAAGCAACAGAGAGATTAGAAACCCGGGGCTATATTCCTATATCAATAAATCTACTTGAGATACAAGAGAACATGGCTGAAAACATTTACTAGAAATACCCCAGGGGAAAGAAAAATAACTAAAGTATATGACTGCTAATAAGCCCTGAACCACAATAGAAAGGAGGTCTAATCAACTTATGACAACCAGAACCCCGTTATTAGTTTCAACTTAGCAGCTTACACAGTTTTCCATACATTATGCCTAAGAGGTTTAGAAGAGCAAAACAACAAAACAATAAGTTCTAAGATAAAAAATGGTAAGATTAAAGAAAAAGAGCCCAAATAGAACCAAAGGGCATGGGGGATATGTTCTTCATGAAAATAAATTGAATTCCATTCACACCCTGGAACAAGAAAACAGCTAATGAGCAATGCAGTTATAGCAATAAGGTGATTCGGCTTCAGTAGTAATCCAAACGCTACAAATGATATTCAGACTAGTCAATTTATGGAGTATGACCTCGTGTATGACCAGGAGTCTCCATAACATGCACCTCATGGCCTGCAAACATCCACTTATCCCCATCATCCAAAACAATATCAATGCCTGGAATTCTGTTCCTGTCTATCGCTGAGCCAATCACCTAAAGGACACAAAAAGGATACATAGATCCACAAAACTTATCAGCACAATTGGAGAATTCTGATTGGAATGGGAAAGAAAAGCTGCTAAAATGAGTTTGCAGTTTTATGCTAACAAGTTTACAGATTGGTTATTTTATCAAGTGTAAGCGTAGTTTTACATCTTTCACGCTTTTCCACAATAATCATTATAAATCATTCCCATTTGAATAATATACCAGTACAGCAGTACCATATAGCAATTTATTGCTGGATGCAATAACTCATTCAAGTTTTTATGCTACTTTCTTGGAGTAGCAGTACCAATAATAATTATGCAAGACGAAATTAGACAGAAGCAAAATTGGGGACAACAATCACACTACTGCACTTGTAATAAAAGCTGTTGAAGTTTAAACATGTTGATGATATGAAGATGAGAGTCAAATCAACTGATAAAATAATCCAAGTCCAACCACAAACGATAAATGATAGTTTTTCTTATATCCTAACGTCATGTGCCTATGCATCAACGTGTAATACAAATGTGTTCATTTTGTGTGAAAATTAACTTATTAACAAATAAAATAAGAAGAAAAGTAGCTTATTGAAAGGCTAATGTCATCATACCTTTGCACCATACCTTGCTTTCAACTCCACGTTACCACCAGTATGATCATGATGATGATGAGTATTTAGAATGTATGTCAAATTTCTATTTTTCCTACTCAAAGCTTCAATAACAGGCACAGCTTCAGAAGGATCAACCACACCAACTGTGCCAGTATCCACATCATGCAGAAGATACGCATAGTTATCGCTAAGGCATGGTACCTGAAAGATAAAAGTATCATAAAAGTGATAGGATTAATTATAGTCACAATGTCAGATCTCATCTAAGAGTACCAAGTGAAATATTTGTCATACATTGTTCCCCTTGTATTCTTAGTATCAAAGCATTTCAAGTCATTAAAAGTCTGTGTTATGTCAAACATGGAATAAAAATGTATCGGTAAAATAAATATTTCTTAAGTTAAATGAGCAGATCATGATCAATAAATGAAAAAGTTTTGGGGAAATTGAAAAGAAGAGCTCACCAATTCAATTTGCAATGAGGATGACATATTAACAACACTACAAAACTGATCAACCCGAAGGGTTCTACTAGCTCCACGCAAGGTCTTTAATGGAGAAGAGAACAGCCTCATAAACCCATACAGCAAGCCCTTTCTGAGGCAAAGTTGTCTCATACCTCGCCATACAGAAAACCCACTCCTTACCTAAAACATGTTTTTCAAAAACAGAACAGGCAAAATCATTTAGGTTCCAATAGCAAGAAAAATTGAAAAATAGAAGAAATTATGAGCCCTCTAGTCAACTTCATAACAAGCAACAAGGTGACAAGATTGCAGACATTCTTAGCATGAGATTAGATCTTGTATCAAAGATATATAAAAGATTTAGAAATAGAAAAAATTATGAGCCCTCTAGTCAACTTCAACACTTTGACATTCACAATTGATGTCATAACAAAGTCGTTATTTCTGCATCAATCCAGCTTAACTTACTACATAGCAAAAGTCAATCCACCTCACCTAAAGTAGTAAAATTTGAAAAAAGCAGTGAAAGTTAAAAAACTAGACTACTAATACTAGAATACAAAAATATCAAGAAAGGGTTTCAAAAGAAAAACCCTTTTCAAAGTGATAAGAGTTAGATAGCCTTCACAATGTCTCTCGCTTATAATAATTTTCAACCCATTAAAATAATAATAATAATAAAGAAAGAGAAAAGCCATTAAATTATGTTATACACCAGAATATGACAGAAAATCATATGGTACATCCACAGGGTAAGGAAAAAACAAGATCAAAATGGCTGAGGAAAGCAATCTACTTTACTTTTAAACGATAAAAGTTTAGATTTGAACCTACATTTAATCAAAATCCAATTATTTCTCAACCAAGAAAAAGAAAACTAGGGTAAACCACAATTCTGCAAACAGAGAAAATCATATAAGATATGGGAATAGAGAGAGACCCTAGAAGAACAAGGTAAGGAGGCCATTGCACAGGAGGATGCCCTGGAGATCATCTGCATCCCCTTCCCTTCGGACCAGCTTCTTCGACTCAGCTTTCTCTTTTCCTCTTCAACAATCTCAGAGGAACAGAGAAGAGAAGAAGAAGAAGAGAAAGAGAGAGAAACAAAAATGGTGTGTGGGTTGTCACTTTTGGCAGTTGAGCTTTCCTAATTTTGATTCCTTTCCTTTTTTTCTTTTCTTTTTAGAAAATAAAATTGGAAATTATTAATTAAGGTAGACTTTCTACTCTGACACACATATATACACATCAACGCCTTCATTTCTTTATTAATTTCATTAATTTTGGTCATCAAGGACTCACCTGCGGGTCGCCAAAGTGTCCCCTCCACCAACGGACACGTGCACTTTTCTAGTTGTGGTTTAGCTTACCTACATTACTACTACCTCATTTTTATTTTGTGGTTACACTAATTTTAATTTTATCCTAAAAGAAAAGGTTCTTTCTTGTCAAATCAAAATTGAAAGGGAAATTTGATTTTCTATACTTAGAAAATCAAAAAATTTGATTCCTAAACCAATAATTTAAACCCTAAAAAAACTATACTTTTTTTTTCAAAACCCCAAAAATACCCCCAAACTCTCACAACATCTCTCTTTCTCTCTCTATCTCGGCCGGTCCACGAATCCCACACCCCAGGTCCGATGGTCGGACCATGGGGTCCGATGGGGTCCGACCAATCGGACCCATCGGACCCCATGGTCCGACCATCGAACTGGTTTTTTTTTTTTTTTCCTTCTTCATTCGATGATTTGAGAGAGACAAAAAAAAAAAAAAAGAAAAAAGGCATATGGTCCGATGGTCGCACCACATGGTCCGATGGGTCCGATTGGTCGGACCGCATCGGACCATGTGGTCCGACCATCGGACCATATGCCTTTTTTCTTTTTTTTTTGGTTTCAGTTCGGTCCGAGAGAGAGAGACGAAGAGAGTGAGAGGGGGCGGTTCGATTTGGCGTGGATCTCCAGTGGTGTTCGGCCGGTTTTTGTGGTTCACCGTGTGTGGTGGATCGGCGTGCATGGTGAACGCCGTGCATGGGTGGTGATCGGCGTTGATGACGGTGGGTGTGGGGTTTCGGGTTGGGTCGGAGGGGTTGGGGTCGGACTGGGGTTGCTCTTTCGGGTTGGGGTTGGGGTCGGAGGGGTTGGGGTTCGGGTGTGAGATAGAGGGAGAGAGAGATGATGCAGAGAGAGAGAGAATATTGTGAGGGGGGTATTTTTGGGGTTTTGAAAAAAAAGGTATAGTTTTTTTAGGTTTTAAATTTTTGGTTTAGGGAAATTTTTTTTTGATTTTCTAAGTATAGAAAATCAAATTTCCCAATTGAAAATATCGCTCGAATTTAAAGGGGTGCACAAAATATGAACCAAACTATTCAACCCAGCCAACCCAACTCATTTTTTGTAGTAAAGGATTATGTTAAGAGTAGGTCATGACTCATTGGGTTGAAAAGTGATAGGTCATATAATTATGGGTTGGTTATGGGTTAGACACATTTTAACTCTATATAACCCAAACCAACCCATTTCTTAAAAGATGTTCTAAATTTACATACATAAAATATATTTTATATTCACAAAATATATACAAATATAAATTTTACATTTTCATACATAAATAAATTATATTGTGATAACCTTTGAACGTGAATTAACCAAAACACATAATTAACATGTAGGCTATAGTTACCATACTACTTTTACGAACAAGCTTAGTGTGAGAATCAATTACTATTATTAACTTTGCTACCCACACAATGATACCACTACAATCTTAATTTTTTTAAAGCACTATATTACACACACATATAAATATGCATCGTTTTTTTTTTTTTTGTATGCACTAGGTTGAATAATTTTATTCTGTTTGTAACATAAATATTAAAGTTTAAAATATTCCTCTCAACCCAATGAACCCAACCCAACCCACCCCTACATTATTGTACTAAGTAGGGTTGGGTTGTATAATAAAAAAAATTAAATAGTTTACAGCTTATTCAAACCGCAATCATTGAGTTGGCCTATTAAAATATCTTTATCCCAGCCAACCCAATCCATGTGTACCCCTAATTCAAACCTTATTAATTTTCTAAACATCGTTAATTTATTATTAAAAAAACATTCTATTTAGTATTTACCTAGTGTTAGTGTGAGATTGCCTTTATTTGTATTGTATCTAGATTTCAATGGGCTATTGTGCGCACTATAGTAGAAATTTCAATTTTCTTTGTATGATATACATATTAGACATACTACACATTTAAAAAATTTCTCAACAATTATATTGTAGTTTCAAAATGTTTGTCTTTCATTCATTTTTATAGTAAAATTATTTAGCCATTATTTTCATCACTCTAAACTATAAATTATTCTACACTTACTCATCTTTATTATATAAATATATATACTATAGATTATATGAACATACATTTTTACACAATTTTTCATACTAATTTTACATCATTTGATTAAAAATATTTAATAATTAAGACTAAAATAAGATAATATTAATTAGTAAAAAAATAAAACTTAAACATTAGACCTATATAGATTATGAAGAAAAAAAAGGATTATTTTAAAAAAATAGAAAAACACAAAAAACAACCAAGTTTAATTATAAAAATAAGGTTGTTCAGAATTTTAAATATTTTTACAGTTTTTAAAATTTTATTTACATAAAATATGGTCTTTTAATGTATTATTATGTTGCACTCTTGTTATTTTGTTGTTGGTTTCTTGTTATCTGTATATTATCTTTCTATGTTATTTGAATGTTGTTTTACTATTATTTGCATGTGATTTTCTTGTTGTGTTTGGTGTTCTTTTGAAAAACACCATAAAAATATATATGAAAAAAAAATTAAACATAACTGTGTAAAAAAATTATCAAAAATAATAGTTTGCGTAAATTTTCAGAAAAAAAATAAGTGAATTTACATAAACATAAATCGTATGCTGTAAAATATGCTAATTGTAAGAAAGAAAATTAAAAAACTAAGATCTCCAACAAAATACCATAAATAAATATAACTAACTATTATATTATTTTTTGTAACTTCTGTTATTTGGATTTTCAAACCAGGAATGGCAAATTGGGGTTTTTTCGCGGATCGGATCGGGGCCCCGACCCGATGGGGCAGTCCCGCCCCGGTAGAATCGAATCGATATTCGGGTCTTTGCCCCGCCCCGCCCCGCCCCGGTTAGGTTTTTTTCGGGTCGGGGATGACCCGATCCGCTAATGCAATAACTTAAAAAAAAAATAAAAAAATATTTACTACTCTGCATTCATCCATTGGTTCCCAACCCAAACGCAAATATTAATTAATTAGCAGATTATGTACATATATATTGAATTAGGGGATCATTATTTACTTAACAGTGTGTGTATATATTTATATGTATATATTGTTCTCTTCTATCATGGCTTTATTAGAGATTAGATTCCCCACAAATGTTAATTAATCCATGGCCAAGGCTTCTTAAAAAATATTAATAAAAATATTAATGATAGAAGAAAATATATAATATTATGTACATGGTATATATAATATTCAAGTGATACATTATTACATATACTTTAACAACACATAAAAAGTAAAAAAAAAAAAAAAAAAACAAAACCAATACTTATTTTATTCTGTAATTGTTTAATATTTTTAAAATGATATGTTTTTTAATTATTTTTTAAAGTAACTTATGTATATAATACTCGTTAGTATTCTATATATAAATATATAATTAAATCACTCCAACTACCTTTAAATAATCAATAAGTATTATATTAACATTTATTGTTAATTTATTTTTATAAATGGATTCTTTGCGTACTTCAATTGAATATTCAGTAAAGTATGACAAATACCATGTACATAATATATATATATATATATATAAAAATATTTAAATTATACACTTTTGATACTTTTATTAAAAAAACTCCTAATGTTAAATTTGATAAATTTTAAAATAATTATAAAATATAATTAAATACTTTAATTGATTCAATAAAACTTCTTATCAAATTTTAGGAAAATATTTTTCTCTTAACTTATAAAGTCTCTTATAAAATAAAATTTGAAGAAGTAAATTTGCCCCAAAAAAAAAAAAAAAAAAAAAAAAAAAAAAAAGTCGGGTCAAACCCGACCCAGTTGGGTCGGGTCGGGTCAGACCCAATTAATTTTTTAAGGTAATCGGGGCGGGGCGGGGCGGGGCAATAGCTTGTCGGGGCGGGGCGGGGCAGAAGCGGGGCGGGGCAGACCCGCCCCATTTGCCATTCCTATTTCAAACTCGTGATGTGTACAATTTTAAAGTCCAGTATCGATCAAGGAAGGCCCAAACTTGGGCCCAACAACTAAGTCAAACAAAACTTCAGTCTAGGCATAAGCTACAATTTGCTAGGACTGCCAAGGCCGACTCATCCTGATTCGAAAGAGGTCATTTAGACCAGAAACAAAGAGTCTCTCAAGACCATTCTCCAAGAAGTAATATGGAAGCGAGTAATTGAAGAGTCAATCCAATGCAGTCCAGACCTCAACTGACTCAGAACCCTTCAGACATAGAGCCCCACTGTAATATCCTAAAAATTATAATTATGTTAAATTGAACATATTTCATTAAATATGTAATTATATGAATATTAGAGTAAGATTATAATCTTATTTAAGCTAATTATGAGTTAATTAGTAAATGTGGAGTAAATGATTAATTAAGCGTAATTTATTTATTACGGTGATTTTATCGCAACATGTGGGTATTATGTATACCATTTTTAAAATAAAATATTTTCGGGTTCAATATCGTAGAAACTCGATGGATTGGTCAAAGATGTCACGACGTTAAATGATGAGTTGTATTAGAAATATACCAAACTAATTTAGAAAGTCGAGTTGTTAGTTTAGTTAGAGTAGTTAGAAATGACTAAAATACCCCTAGGTTACATTTAGTTTAAGTATTGAAGAGAAGGGTAAAATAGTCATTCTATAGAGTTTTAGATTTTTGTCTTATATGGATTTTCTAGGCTGATTCATTAGGTTTATATGTTTTGATTTATTTAATTAAATTAAGGATAAATGCATATACCTAAAGAAAAGTGGGAGTAAGATTTTTTTTCTTGTTTTATATGTGGACGATATTCTTCTTGCATCTAATGATAAAGGATTGCTACGTGAAGTAAAATAATTTCGTTAAAAGAACTTTGAGATGAAAGACATGGGTGAAGCATCCTATGTCATAGGCATTAAGATTCATAGAGATAGATACCGATGTATCTTAGGTTTATCTCAAGAAGCCTATATCAACAGAGTTTTAGAAAGATTTTGGATGAAAGATTGTTCACCGAGCGTTGCTCCAATTGTGAAGGGTGATAAATTGAATTTGAGCTAGTGTCCAAAGAATAATATAGAAAGAGAAGAAACGAAGAACATTCCTTATGCTTCTATTATCGGAAGCTTAATGTATGTTCAGGTGCACAAGACCCAACATTGCTTATTCTGTCGGAGTGGTAGGAAGATTTTAGACAGGGGCGGCCCTGAAACAAACTGGGCCACAGGGAAAAAAATATTTGGGCCATTATGTTAGAAAAAATGTGGTATTTTTCAAAATCAGTAAAAAAAAATATATATATATAATTTTAAAAGAGGAAAAAAAAATTTGGGCCCCTGGACTGGGTGGGCCCTAGGCACAGGCCTAGCCCGCCTATGCCCAGGGCCGGGCCTGATTTTAGAGTAACTCGAGGTCTAAGGATAGACCACTGGAAAGCTGCAAAGAAGGTAATGAGGTATCTTCAGGATACTAAGGATTACAAACTGATGTTCAAACGAACTGACAATCTAGAAGTAGTTGGCTACTCAGATTCATATTTCATTGGTTGTACTGATCCATGTAAATCGACCTCTAGTTAAGTGTTTATGTTTTCTGGTGGAGATGTGTCTTGGAGGAGTAACAAACAAACTTTGACTGCTACTTCTACTATGGAGGTCGAGTTCGTTTCTTGTTTTGAGGCTATATCTCATGGTGTATGGATAAAGTATTTCATTTCAGGCCTTAGAGTTGTTGATTCTATAGCAAGGCCGTTATAAATATTCTGTGACAATTCAAGCTACTGTTTTTATGGCTAAGAACAACAAATGTGGAAGTCAAAACAAGCACATCGACATTAAGTACTTAACTATTAGAGAACGTGTTAAAAAAATCAAGTGGTCATTCAACACATCAACATTGAATTGATGATTGTCGATCCTATAACAAAAGGCTTGCCACCTCATTAATTCAAGGATCATATAGAAAACATGGGACTTGGTTCCCTTATGTAATTTGTACAAATAAAGTTATTATTAATCAAACTCTTATTTTTATATTTTCTCATATTTATGCGCATCTTAATTTTACATTTGAAAAAATTTTAGAGGACCTAAATAAACATAAGATTTAGAGTTTATTCGCTTAAGTACATTATTATATAGTAAATATATTGTAATACACCGAAGATAATACTCGACATATAATGAGGACATATCGCTATGATTCATATGTTTATTATATAATGAGGAACGTTGGATTTGAATGTTTTAGTCTTATGGAATAAAATAAAAGTAATTTATTTTGAGATAAATGAATATTTTATATTCATTGAATCTGGACAAAATTAATTACGTGATATCCTATATATGATTAGATTTTGATATTTATTACCCGATTTGATTTCCTAATTAATTGTCAAAATAATTTAACAATTAATGTGGCGCAGATACTGATGGAGTATCTCACCTATCTAATCATATATAGGTCTCAGTTCCCGAGCTTTTCACTCATTCTGTGTAAACAACAGAATTCCATCTAAAGAGAGTTGAGAGAGCGAGGAAGCCCGAATTCGCATACCGAAGCTATTGCAAGGATTGAAGTTCAGACATCAATGGCTGAAGGTATTTCGGTCTTTTCATCGCATATTCTATTTCGATATGTCTGTAGTTATTTAGCATTACATATCGTTCATATATATGCTTTATTTTCATATTATATTAGTCTAACAATTTTATAATGGATGGTTGACTGTTAATGAGATCTAATGATTATATATGATTTTATAATGGATGTGGTTGAGACTGTTTTATTGGGTTATATATATGATCTTGTCCTAGTCTCTTAATTAGGGGTGTTCATCCGATCCAATCCGCACTTTTTTGGTCAAACAACATCCAATCCGCACTAAGTGCGGATTTCATATTTTGGATCCAATCCGATCCGCATAAAAGTTTAAATCCAATCCAATCCAATCCGCAATAGTGCGGATTGGATCGGTTATTTTGGATCGGTTACTTTTTTAATAATAAATTATTTAATATTTCATAGAAAAAAAAATTAAAAAAAGACTATTGTTTCTTAATCTCCAATACTAATCTATTTCCATCTCTATTTATATACAAATTAAACCAATATACATATATATCAATATATATATACTTATCTTTAGATTTACACTAAAATATATATGTATCTAATTACTAAAATAAATAAACTAGTATATATATATTTAAACTTTATGTGTATGTGTCTATGTGAATAAGAATTATTTTTCTTGTGTTTTTTATTACAAAATAAATAAAATGCACCAACTCAATATATTACTAAAAAAGATTAAGAAATTAGAAGTTTGTGTCTTTTTTTAATTAATATATATTACATATTATAATTTTTTAAAAATATATATAATTAAGTGCGGATTGGATTGGATCGGTTACTTTTTGAGGTCAAACAACATCTAATCCGCACAAGTGCGGATTTTAGATTTTTCAATCCAATCCAATCCGCACAAGTGCGGATATCCGCATTTTGCGGATTGGATTGGATTGGATCGTGCGGATTGGATTGGATCGGATACTTTGTGAACACCCCTACTCTTAATTATAGTTTGTCTTTGATAAAGTTAATTGCATTGGAGATCCTATAGATCCATCATTTGCAATCGGCTGGCCATCATTGGTGTTTTGGAGGAAAGGCTTTTGAAATTGTGCCCTTAAACAAGGTCGGAAGCTCAATTTCCTATTTCCAAGTAGAATTTTTATGTTGCATGAAAGCTTTTCTCTGTTCAATTTTCATTGAGTACTGATTTTTATGATCATGGACATTACTTTACTCTTCATGGTGACTGTTGGAAATGTTGTGAATATTTTAACAAAATATATAAGTGTCTTAGTGTGTGTGAGTTGGAAAGAGTCCCACATGGGATATGAACCCTCATTTACAAGGGTATAAAGAGTGCAACTTTGGCATTTGGGTTTGGGCCCCAAGGGGTACCCAGTTTTGTGCGAATGGGTGAGGACACACACACTTGACCCACCATACGCGCGCGCGCGCCGTCCGTCCGAGCCGGGCCGGTTGGTGTGGTGTGACACTATATTATTATTTTTTACAGAAAAATTATTTAATAAAATAATTAAGAAACTTGTTTAATTAAACTGATTACTTAGTCGTATCAGTTAACGGGACACGTTCAAAAACCAACTCACCCCACTTCAGAAAACGTTATTCTTCCCGTTATGTTTATTCAATCCATTCGCCTATATAATGCGATTGAACTGATGGGAGAAAAACATCTCTTTCGTATCAGAAAAACACAGTTTTCATAAAATTAAAAATTCCATCTGCGATATCAAATTTTTTGGGTGTATTCGACGGTGCTCTACAGTGCAGTGGGGTTCCGATACAGTGCAACGACTGGGCTGTTTTATCCTGGGGACGACCGGCAATTTTCGACTGCTTGCACACTCCTGGGCAGTGCCGCGAACGTCTTAAAGAGAGCGACTTAGTCCGCGACTCAACCCAGAATTATTCATTCGGTAATATCGTTCCTCTTTTATTTTGCTAGCAGTTTACTCAACAATTTTAAGACGTTCTTTCTGCTATGACTACTACCGATGAATGTTCTGGTTCTACTGCTGATATTAACAAGCCTTTTCGTTTTGAGGGTTTGCACTTTAAACGTTGGAGACAGAAGATGTTGTTTTTTCTGACCATGAAAAAAGTTGCGTATGTGCTTACTGTTTTGAAACCAGTTGTTTCTGAGACTCCACCTCCTGCCGAGAAGAAGGATGAAGTCGAGAAGTACGAATCGCAGGTTAAGGAAAGGGACTCCTGGGTAGAGAATGATTTTCTGTGTAAGAATTTTATTTTGAATGGTTTGTCTGATGATTTGTATGATTATTATAATTCTGACAAATCTGCCAAGGAGATATGGGAAGCATTACAGAAAAAATATGACACCGAGGAGGCGGGAACAAAGAAATACGCTGTCAGCCGCTACTTGAAGTTTCAAATGACCGATGATAAATCAGTCGAAGCTCAGTCTCACGAGCTTCAGAAAATAGCTCACGAAATTCTGTCTGAAGGTATGACTATTGATGAACAATTTCAAGTTGCTGTTATGATTGATAAATTACCCCCTTCGTGGAAAGATTTTAAAAATACTCTCAGGCATAAAACAAAAGAGTTTTCGTTGGAAAGTCTGATCACTCGTCTTCGAATTGAGGAGGAAGCTCGAAAACAAGACCAAAAGGAAGAGGTGCTTGTTGTTGGAAACAACAACAACACTAATAAAAGATCCACTGCTGTTCTGAAACCCAATGGGAAAAACTTTAAGAATCAGAATCGCAAAGCGAATCCAAACCGCAACAATCAACCTCGAACCAATAACAACAATCAGAATTGGAACCATCAAAGGAACCATAATAACAGGCAGCAACCACCCCCTAATAGAAATGACTCTGATTTGTTTATGTGTTACAACTGTAACAAGCCAGGTCATATGGCACGAGATCTAATGATTATATATGATTTTATAATGGATGTGGTTGAGACTGTTTTATTGGGTTATATATATGATCTTGTCCTAGTCTCTTAATTATAGTTTGTCTTTGATAAAGTTAATTGCATTGGAGATCCTATAGATCCATCATTTGCAATCGGCTGGCCATCATTGGTGTTTTGGAGGAAAGGCTTTTGAACTTGTGCCCTTAAACAAGGTCGGAAGCTCAATTTCCTATTTCCAAGTAGAATTTTTATGTTGCATGAAAGCTTTTCTCTGTTCAATTTTCATTGAGTACTGATTTTTATGATCATGGACATTACTCTTCATGGTGACCAATCTTTATTTACAAAACCATATTCTTTTTTCACAGTTGTATCTGGAGTCTATTTATGATCTACTAGCACCAGAACTTGCACCAGAAAAGATTAATATTCCCATTTATAAAGATCCTAAGATTGGTGAGGTGTTGTTGCTAGGTGCTATAGTAATATGAGCTCATTCATTACATATCTTTTCATGTTCAACATTTTACTGTTCAAAAACCTGTCAATGAAAATGTAAAGGATGGCCTTAATTTACAAGAGAAGGCAGCAATGGGGTACATATAGTTAGTGATATACCTTCAACTTTGTTTGACATAAGGTGTGAAGTTTTTCCATGTCAACGGTAGATTGTGACATAAGGTAACGCAAAATGGAGTTCATGTGAACAAAGTCACACAAGATTATCAGTGATTGCTAAACAAAAAGTTTGCATTAAACCTTTACTAATTTATATTTAGTTAAATACTCCGTAATACTTCATAAAAGCGGCATTTTCAAATTACAACAAAAAAAAAAAAACAATTTAATTCTTTTTTTTTTTTTTTAAAAAAAAAAAAAGGAACAACTTCCTTTGCACCATTTAAATCAGATATATAAACACCAGTTGTAGGAACATGTAAGTCGAATATATACCTGCAGTGCAGACTGGATTTGATATTTCAAACAATGGACCTATACTCGAGCTGAAGATGGTGGTCAAAGTGACCAATTAGACCGAAGCATGAGTGCAGTTACTCTAGCATTCCCATCCATTATATAAGCAATCCCAGGCTTTATACTGAATTTCTTTCCAAAGTTCAATTTCATGTAAGTTTCAACCTGAAAATGATCAAAATTTGAGGGACCTTCAATCATCCCACCAAACTTCATTCCCCATCCAAATGAATCTTCAGAATCATCCGACAAACTCGCCCCCCATTTTAGATATCTGGGATCCGAGTTCTTAAGCTCAATCCAGCCACCAATCTTAGTGAACTCGTCAATTTCTGACTCCAACATCAAAGCAACGGACCCAGTTGGTACATTTCCCTGTGAGCTATTTCCAATGGTGGAAACTAAATTCTCAACCATTCCCTCAGGAGTTTCCTGATGTTTAGAACCACCTAAAGAGAGGGTGAACGGTCCATAAGAGGCAGGTAATTGGCATGCTAATTTTGGTGATTGCAAAAGTCCCATGACCGAGAGCTTTGTTCCTCTTGGAAGTTGATACAAAACTTGCCCAAATGTGCTAAAACAATGGCCAAAGCTATGAGAATCCAAATGCATTACCTGCCCAGAAACAAACTGAGCCAATGAAGCAATGATATTTGATTTCTTCACCATTAATCCAATTGCACTACCACTTGGCTGATTCAAAAGAGATGGTCCGGAAGATGAAATATCAGTTAGGCCCTTACCCTGATGAGAAGGGTCTTTGAGAATTGCAA
The DNA here is from genome assembly GCF_029168945.1 of Cannabis sativa. Classification (NCBI taxonomy): domain Eukaryota; kingdom Viridiplantae; phylum Streptophyta; class Magnoliopsida; order Rosales; family Cannabaceae; genus Cannabis; species Cannabis sativa. Next base: position 25,906,609 of record NC_083609.1, on the reverse strand, counting down.
CATCTCTGCCTTTCCCACCCAAGGGGATAACAAATGCTGATAGCCAGTCACTAGCATTAGCTGTATAGCAGAGCTTTGATAAAGAAAGTGAGCTTCCTAATCCCTGACAATCGTTATTGTTGTTGGGATTTTGAGAGCTTAAAAACTCGACAACAAGGGAATCATTATCCTGGATTGTGGTTTCAAAAGTGAACCTCATATCAAGTCCAGTTCTGAGACCAGCTTTATCAAGTACATTGTAGTTGTTACCATCCTCATGTGAATCGACACTGTTCATCATCATCAGCAAACCTCCCATGAAATTAACATCCCCTCTTAGAACAGTACCCACTTCTTGAAATGGACTCCCTTTAGCAGTCTTATACAAGGAAAGAATTCTTTCTACCTTGTCTTGCCTGTCCCTGAGCTTCATCAAATCCGAAAAAGCTTCTCGTTGTAGCCTCTTCAATATTTCAACTGGAGTGTTCCGACGGGGGCAGTGAATGAAGCTATCAATGACGCCTTGAGTCCATTGACCCAAACCTCTGAATTTGTCGATAACAAATTCTAGAGGCTCCATTAGAACAAAACCCTAGAGAGAGAGGTATACAGAATACAGTTCAAAAAAAGTCCACAGACTTAATTCGTGTAGAGCTTCAATTCAACTTTTATTCCAAACCCGAAAACAAAGTTTCAAAATTCGGGAGAGAGAGGGGGGAAGTGTGTGTGAGACAGAGGCGAGAAAGAGAGACCAGAGAGGAGAATTTGCCAAAATGCCATTCTCAAACTGAAATTTGCAAAATAAGGTTTGTTTGTCATTATCTTTTATTTTTATGTTTTCACATTATGTTTTAAGAAAATGATAAATGAATTGGTTGATTAGAAAATAAAAAAGTGTTTTGGTTGATTAGTCTATTCAATACAACATTGGCATCATGGTAATGTACATAATATTATTGTGAGGGGATAAATAATTTACGGCATAAATACTTAAGTTTTATGTTGAGTAACAAATAAATATTTAAGTCGTATTTTTGGCAGAAAAATATCTTCGGTCACTAACAGGGCCGGCCAGAGAATGGTACAGCCGGGGCATAGGCCCCAGGCCCCATAATTTTCGAGGTCTCAAAAAAATTAAAATTAGTATATATACATATATAAAAGTTTATAATATATTAATATTTAATTTAATAAATTACTGGAAGCTCTTGTGGCATTAATCGGAGAATAGAGAGTCATGTGCACTGTGAGATTAAGGGTTCGATCCTTCATACATGCATATGTGTTTTATTTTTGTATATCAAAGTGATGTCTAAAAGGAAAAAAAGATGATAAGAAATAAATTAAATATTTTAAAGTAAATTTATAACAATATTATATTTTAAATATTTGTATTAAACTGTTTAAAAAAATTATACTGCAGTTCTTTTATTTTTAAGATATTTATGTACTTTTTTAATGGTACTATTAATAATAAATAATGTATATTTATTATGTATTTTTTAAAAAATCTATATGCAGGGGCGTACCCACATAGAGGCGAGGTGGGGCAGTCGCCCACCCTGAAAAAAAAAATTGGGAAAAAAATATATATGTATTTTAGTTAATTACAACATATATATGTAAATAAAAGTGATATCTATACACATAAAATAAACTTTGGTATAATGGTAAAGTTATTTCATGCGTCTAAAGGAGGTCATTAGTTCTAATTCCAATAAAAGCATGTTTACTTTAGTATTTTTATTTTATTTTTTGAACCTCTACCAATAATACTTATATTTAATGTCTTAATTATTGAACCAAATATATTTTATTGTTACTTCTTTTTACTTTATACTATATTTAATACTAAAATATAAATTTGCATAATTTTTAACATGTTATGCAATGTAGAAAAAAAAAAGACGCACCCCCTCACTTTTAAAAAAAAAGTGTCGCCCCCCTTAATTTAAATCCTGGGTCTGCCATTGTCTATATGTATGTAAAAAAAATTATATATTTTTTTATTATTATTTTAAAAAAAAATGCTAAAATATATAACACAAAATGTTCATTGTAATTAAATAATACTTTATTTATTTTTTTTTTAAAGGAAACCGATACAGGTTAAAATAACAAAGGTAACAAAGTTACGGAAGCAGAGAAGGATTTTCTTCCATCTATAACAGCTTATTGTCTATCCTAAGGGCATGCAGAGATACCCCAGGAGAACTAGACAATAAAACCATAATATTAGAAAATAAAACTTCAAAACTGAGAGTTGTCACTTCCGACCCACCAGTAGAACACCTACAAAATAAAGAGAAAAAATTAATACATAATAAATATTTAATAAAATAAATGAAATTTCCCTTACAAAAAAATAAAATAAAATATGAAATTTTATGTAAATAGTCACAAAATTCTCTAATGTAAATACTAGAATTTATCTATTGCTGACGCTGACTACACTACATTTGATGTGTTATTATTAGACTAAACTAACCTTACAAAATCAAACCTAGTCATATAATAACTTTACAAAAACTAAAAACTAGCCATATGTTAGCCTTACAAAACTAGCCATATGTTTACTTTAGTATTTTTATTTTATTTTTTGAACCTCTACCAATAATACTTATATTTAATGTCTTAATTATTGAACCAAATATATTTTATTGTTACTTCTTTTTACTTTATACTATATTTAATACTAAAATATAAATTTGCATTAATTTTTAACATGTTATGCAATGTAGAAAATTAAAAAAAAGACGCACCCCCTCACTTTTAAAAAAAAAAGTGTCGCCCCCCCTCAATTTAAATCCTGGGTCCGCCATTGTCTATATGTATGTAAAAAAATTATATATTTTTTTATTATTATTTTAAAAAAAAATGCTAAAATATATAACACAAAATGTTCATTGTAATTAAATAATACTTTATTTATTTTTTTTTTAAAGGAAACCGATACAGGTTAAAATAACAAAGGTAACAAAGTTACGGAAGCAGAGAAGGATTTTCTTCCATCTATAACAGTTTATTGTCTATCCTAAGGGCATGCAGAGATACCCGAGGAGAACTAGACAATAAAACCATAATATTAGAAAATAAAACTTCAAAACTGAGAGTTGTCACTTCCGACCCACCAGTAGAATACCTACAAAATAAAGAGAAAAAATTAATACATAATAAATATTTAATAAAATAAATGAAATTTCCCTTACAAAAAAATAAAATAAAATATGAAATTTTATGTAAATAGTCACAAAATTCTCGAATGTAAATACTAGAATTTATCTATTGCTGACGCTGACTACACTACATTTGATGTGTTATTATTAGACTAAACTAACCTTACAAAATCAAACCTAGTCATATAATAACTTTACAAAAACTAAAAACTAGCCATATGCTAGCCTTACAAAACTAGCCATATGTTTACTTTAGTATTTTTATTTTATTTTTTGAACATCTACCAATAATACTTATATTTAATGTCTTAATTATTGAACCAAATATATTTTATTGTTACTTCTTTTTACTTTATACTATATTTAATACTAAAATATAAACTTGCATTAATTTTTAACATGTTATGCAATGTAAAAAAAAAAAAAAAGACGCACCCCCTCACTTTTAAAAAAAAAAGTGTCGCCCCCCCTCAATTTAAATCCTGGGTCTGCCATTGTCTATATGTATGTAAAAAAATTATATATTTTTTTATTATTATTTTTAAAAAAAATGCTAAAATATATAACACAGAATGTTCATTGTAATTAAATAATACTTTATTTTTTTTTTAAAGGAAACCGATACAGGTTAAAATAACAAAGGTAACAAAGTTACGCAAGCAGAGAAGGATTTTCTTCCATCTATAACAGTTTATTGTGTATCCTAAGGGCATGCAGAGATACCCCAGGAGAACTAGACAATAAAACCATAATATCAGAAAAGAAAACTTCAAAACTGAGAGTTGTCACTTCCGACCCACCAGTAGAACACCTACAAAATAAAGAGAAAAAATTAATACATAATAAATATTTAATAAAAGAAATGAAATTTCCCTTACAAAAAAATAAAATAAAATATGAAATTTTATGTAAATAGTCACAAAATTCTCTAATGTAAATACTAGAACTTTTCTATTGCTGACGCTGACTACACTACATTTGATGTGTTATTATTAGACTAAACTAACCTTACAAAATCAAACCTAGTCATATAATAACTTTACAAAAACTAAAAACTAGCCATATGTTAGCCTTACAAAACTAAAACTAGTTATACTGGCCTTATAAAATTTAAATTAGCCATACCGGCCTTACAAAATCAAAAACTAGTCATACTAGCCTTACAACACCCAAAACTAGCCATACTGGCTTTACAAAACCAAAAACTAGCCACATTGGCCGTACAAAAGAAAACTAGCCACATTGGCCTTACAAAAAAAATAGCCACATTGGTCTTACAAAATTAAAAAAAAAAAAAATAAGCGACTTACAAAACTAGACATATTGCCTTACAAAACCAAAAGACACATTAACCATAAAAACTAAAAAGCCATATTAAATATTACTTTATTGAGTTAGCTTGTACGGCAAAAATTTATTTATTACATAGAGATAAAATAATTAAAATTGATATTATGTTAAAATTTAATTAATATTTACTTTAAATTTTTATTAAAAAAAAAATAAGACCTCTTTTCAAATTTCGCCCCAAGCCTCTTCTTACCTTGAGACGGCCCTGGTCACTAGTGTGAAACTTTTGTAAGTACTTGGTCGTTATGTGCCAGGTCAGTGTTCACGTGTCAATCGTTTATTGGTCCATGTCATTAAATTTATTATTTATGATTTAAATAATCATTTAAATGTGTAAAAATGATTTTAAAATTATAAAAAATAAACAAAAAATAAATATAATCACGTAATTTATATTTTTTTATTTAAAAATCAATTTAATCCTTTTACAATTATTTTAAAGTTAAAAAAAAATTATTAATAGTCAATTAGATATATAAAAAAATAAAATTAAACATAATTATTAATAAGGGATATTGGCGGCTAAACCACCTAAACTTTACTGTTTGTAACACTTAACCACAAAAACTGAATTTTTGGCGGCTAAACTACCTAAACTCTGGTTTCGTTTTGCTCTGCACACCTCCGTCCAAAACTCACAGTTAAGTGCCATGGTGGATTGTCCACGTGTACACACTTGTACACGTGATAAATTTTTAGTGGTCCACGTAATATTAGTTTTAAAAAATAATTATAAATATTTAAAAAAAAATTAAAAAAATCAGAAAAAAAATTTTAATTTTTTACTTTTTTTTTAATTTAAAAAAAATTATTAAATTAAATTATTTTTTCTTTTTCTTTTTTTTTTTCTTTTTCTTCTTTATTCTTTCTGCCGCTTCACTGCTACTACAGTTGAGTCGGCCAATACCCCCTTGAAAACTGAGCCAAAGCCTCCTCCCCCCAATTTATCCGAGAAGTTCTTGGTTGCATTTTGCATGTCTCTGTACCCAAACGCCACCAACGAACCCTCCACTTGTTTTCCTTTTCCAACTGTTCTATTTCTTCATCTTAAAATTAAGAACATTATAAGACCAAAAACAACCAGTAGTCCTACAACTGAGCCCACCACAGCACCAACAATTGTTCCTTTATTCTTCTTTGGATTAGGAGCTCAGAAGCTGCTAGCCTAACATAAAGAGTGCCACTATTGTATCCTACTACCTGTAGTTGCTCCAGATTTAAGAGATCTCCTGTCCAAATTGAACAATCATTGTTTTCATAGGCATAAGCTGTGCAAGAACAGTTGTCTACGCAGCTTGATTTACATTCATCAGAACTCCCTACACACAAAGACTGTTTATTTTCAGGTAATAACATGTTGGGCGTCCCTTGAAATCTGTCTTTCACCCCATTAGGAAGGTTGTTGTTACCACATTCAAGATTGGTTACTCTTGTGCATCCACCAGAATACTCCCCCAAGTCCCATTCACTCTGAAACGCAGGCTTAAATCCCCTCAAACAATTACAAAATGGCAAGGAATTCTCATTCCAGCTTCCATATCGCCCACACAAAGCATAAACTTCACATTGGCCTTCATGACCTTTCGCAAAGAATCTAGCACCAATTAGCTTCCGGTTACAATTCTTGGCAGTGAATCTCACTCCGGCCTCGCAAGTACCCTTCCATCGACTTGGAATCGGACCCAGATTCAAATCTGAAAAGCTCTTTCTTTCGGGCCAGATTCCGGTATCGAACACGCCAACAATAACATCTGTACCGTAATCAGATTCGGACCAAAGACTCCTCTGATTCCTCAGGCCAAGAAATTAGGGGAACGAGTGGTGTGGAGCTGACGGCGTTTGTCCTCGAAGATTGTGAGGACAGGAGGTTGGCGACTGACAGAAGCAACCTGGTCAGGGCTGAGAACAGCGGAGAAGCCATGGAAAACGGTGCCGTACGTGTGGAGGATTTGAGGTTTCCTTAATACTAGGGAACCATCGTGGTTCCATGAAGCGGCAGAAAGAAGAAAGAAGAAGAAAAAGAAAAAAAAAAATTAATAATTCTTTTAAAATAAAAAAAGTAAAAAATAAGAAAAAAATAATTTTCTTTTTCTGATTTTTTAATTTTTTTTAAATATTTATAATTATTTTTTAAAACTATATTACGTGGACCACTAAAAATTTGCCACGTGGACAGTCCACCGTGGCACTTAACTGTGATTTTTGAACAGAGGTGTGCAGAGCAAAACGGAACCAGGGTTTTAGGTAGTTTAGCCGCCAAAAATTCAGTTTTTGTGGTTAAGTATTACAAACAGTAAAGTTCAGGTGGTTTAGCCGCCAATATCCCTTATTAATAATCATTTTAACTTCATCATACACTGCCTACAACCATAATTTGGAACCCCCAACTCTAATAATTTCATCATCAATCATCTTCCATAACCCCTTCCTAAATTGTTCTTCCCCCAAATTTCTCCTTGCGTTTGTAGCCTGTACCAACATCAAACACAGTCTAATACTTTATCACTCATCAACTTCGATAACAGCAAAATCAAAATGACCAGAACAACACCATATACTCAAAACCCAAAAAAAAAATACAAAAAAAAAAACACTTGAGCTTCAAAATATACTCTAATTTCATTTATATTTCTCAGTTATTCAACAAAAACATTAAATGAAATACCATCAACAAAAATTAACTCCATGTACGATGAAGGAAAGCGTTTTCCCTGAACTGGTCTTCACTGTGCCGAGAATGACAACAGATCTCTACCAAGGCCAGGTGTCCCTTCGAAGCCTTTCCTAGATCTCCGTCGAGATGCTCCGTCTGGCATCAAGCAAAGAGAAACAGAAAGAGGGACATTGCGGGGAGGGAGACAGAGTGAAGCAGATCCAGATCTAGGGGTTTTCAAGGATTGCGAACCTTGTGGTGAAGTTTGTTTATGTCACAGACAGTTAGAGCGTCTCCATTTGGCTCTGAGAAGAGAGAAGTTGAGAAAGAGATGGAGAGAGAGTGAAGAACGCGAGGGAGAACCAACATTGGGGGGTTCTCAGATGCTCGCAATACTGTTAGTGATTTTGAGTGAGTGGGTCTCTGATTGTTCTATGTGTTTGTGTCTTTTTGCCCCTTTTTCTTTTGTTGCAACTGAATAATGAGGAAGGTGATGATGATGAAATAGTGTTACTCTGATAAATGTATATGAACAAGGGTTTCATGAATTTTTTAAAGGTATGAATAAAAGCAAGGATACATTAGAATGGTTTTCAGCAAGAAGAAGAAGAGCAGGAAGAAAAAGAGGATGACATTTCAATTTTTTTTTTTAGCGTTTATTTGTTAGTTTTAATTTTTGGGTTCTAATTAATGATTTATTTTATTTTAATTTAATTAAAATATGAATATTAAATATCTATTATTTTATTTTGATTTTAAACTATTTTTTTTGTTTTATTTTTAATATTTTAAATTGATTTACAAAACAAATAAAAATTAAATGATTTGGACTAATCACATAGTGACACATGGACACTGACCTGGCAAATAACGGTCATTCACCTATGGAAGTTCCACACTAGTGACGAAAGGTATTTTTACCGCCAAAAATATGACTTTAGTATTTATCTGCTACTCGGCATACACACTTAAGTATTTATGCCGCAAATTACTCAAAAATAATTTTAAAAACTATAAAAAAAAAGAAAGGAAAAAAAATATTTTTCCCTTTTATTTTTATTTTCTTTTAATCTCCCCTTATCATCTTATCTAATTTTTCATCTTCATCCTTTCATCTTCTTCTATTGATGGATCTAATGAGCCATTTTTGACTATCCATAGACGGTAATCCTAAAATGTGACTATCGGCCTTCTAAAAGCCCTATAATTGGTCCTTGGTCGTGCTTCCTCTCTCATCGCTCTCTTGTTGGGTTTTGTGCTCTAAATAAAACCCATTTCAATATAATCAGATTTACTAGTTAATAAAGATTAGAAATAACATTTTATGTGGCATGGTTCACATGATTTATTTCATGATTATAAATTCTGTCAAGTCCAGAACATATGTATTTGTTAATGATTATAGTGTTGTTAACACAGTGGAATATAATCTTGATTATATGTTCGAAAGTTTATTCCCTGATTTGTCAGTTCACTTGATTTAGACTGGCATGATAATCAGCGATAGGTATTCTTACACCTTGGATAAGTGGTATGTCCTTTCCAGGGCATTGGCAAAGTTTACCAGTATCGGATGTATGGAGTATACATCAGAAGGGACCGATATTGAACTTTGATTAGATATGTTAAATTTACCGTAATATCTATTCAATTCAATATCACCTAGTTGATCCTAGATCAAATGATCTTAATCCTCACATGATTAAGTTCGATCTCAAGAGTATTATTCATGTTCTTTGATTTGTTAGTTAAGCCTACTTTCGGGTCAGGATGATACGTACATTTTGGGAACATGATAGTATAATTGAGTGGGAGCGCTAAACATAGATATGGAATCTATAACTTCTATAGGTATTTAGAAGTGAAACGATCAGGGGCGGAGCCACATGCACCCCAACAGGGGCTGTGGCCCCCCCAGAAATTTTTAAAAATTCATACTAATTAGACATAATTATATATATAAATACACTATTTTTAATAATATTATATATAATTTTATTATATATGAATTTAAGTATCATAATTATATATAATAATTATATTATTCTTTTTCTATATTTAATTTGATTTGTATTAATTTTAAAAATATATTTAATAAATTGTTTAATTAATAGTAATAAAGTTAACCAATTATATTATTCTTAAAATCAATATGATTTTTTTTTTCTAAAGAAACTACATCTCATTATTAATTTTGGTAATATTAAATTGAACTCCGTTAAATTTTAAACTATATCACTCGTATTTTATTTTTAATTATTTGATTATTTTTTAAAATATTTATAAAATTTAAAAATCATAATATTTTCCACAATTGACATACATCCTTAAAAGATATTTTAATCACCAAAATTTAAATTTGTTGTATACTGTGTTATCCGATATTGGCCCCCCCAACTATTTAGTTCTGGCTCCGCCCCTGGAAACGATGATTTCCTTCGAGCTTGGCTAAGCAGAGATAAATGGTTGAGTACTCATTTCACTTCGCTGAAATATCATTTATACGGAGCTAAGTGTTCTAAGGATAAAATACATTGAAAGGGTGTAATGGTAATTTAGTCCCTATACAATGTAGATCATCTATTAGAGGATCATTGATCAAATTAGGATTATAACAATGGATAATTTATAGCGTATCTATATCGTGGAACATATGGAGCGTTCTATATGACTGAGAGTGTAATTCTAAGTTCTATGCGTGGATTCAACAAGGAATTAATAAGTTAGTGGATTTACTTGGTAAATTCTTGATCTGCTTATTGGAAGCTCGATTACATAGGCCCATGGTCCCCATACTAGTTGAGACCATACTGCTTGTAAGACTCAGTTAATTGATTTTAATTAATCAATTATAATTCTAAAATTAGACTATGTCTAGTTTATGAATTTTCACTAAGCAAATGCAAAATTGTGAAGAAAAGAGATTCTAGGTTTTATTTATTAATTAAGAGACTTTATAAGTCTAATTAATAAATATATTAAATGACAATATTATTTAATAATTAATTTTTAGTTATTAAATAATTAGAATTGGCATTCAAGTGGTTAAACTGGAAAATTGTCGTTTTTGAGAAAATGGGATGGAAAAATGACAAAATGGCAAAATTGCAAGTGGGGCCATTATCCTATACATGGCCGGCCACTATGCATTTAATTTACCATTTATTTTTTTATTATTTTAATGCCAAATAAATCTAACCTAAACCTAGATGGTTACCTATAAATAGATAGTGATGGCTCACATTCAAACTTAACTCTGTCATATGAAATTCACTTTCAGAAAAATTGAGCCTCTTTCTATTGCTTAAGCGGAAACCTTTTGTTCCTCTTTTCTTCTTCAATAATTTCGAACCTTGAGTGAATGAGTGAGTGCCCACACACATCAAGTGGTATCTCAATCATAGTGTGGAAGATTGTGAAGAATCCAATCAACAAGAAGGAGATTCAAACTAAAGGAAGGAGAGAAAGAGATCCAGGTTCAGATCTTGGTGATGCTCTGCTACAGAAAGGAATCAAGGGCTAGAGATCTGAACGGAAGGAGTCATTATATTCCGCTGCACCCAATGTAAGGTTTCCTAAACTTTATATGTGTTTATTTCATTGTTTTAGAATTCATATTAGGATGTTAATGAAACTGTTGGGTTTTATGCCCTAAATAAAACTCATTTCATATAATCAGATTTACTTATTAATAAAGATCAGAAATAATATTTTATGTTGCATGGTTCACATGATTTATTTCATGATTATAGGTATATAATGTATGAATTCTTTTTTAAGTCCAGAACATATGAGTTGGTTAAAGATTATAGTGTTGTCAGCACAGTGGAATATAATCTTAATTATATGTTCAAAAGTTTATTCCCTGATTTGTCAGAACACTGGATTTAGACTGACATGGTATAATCAACGATAGGTATTCTTACACCTTGGAAAAGTGTTATGTCCTTTCCAGGACATTGGCAAAGTTTACCAGTATCGGATGTATGGAGTATACATCGGAAGGGACCGATATTGAACTTTGATTAGTTATGTTAAAACTTACCGTAATATCTATTCAATTCAATATCACTTGTTGATCCTAGATCAAATGATCTCAATCCTGATATGGTTAGGCTCAATCTCAAGAGTGTTACTCGTGTTCTTTGATTTGTTAGTTAAGCCTAGTTTAGTGTAAGGGTGATACGTACATTTTGGGAACACGGTAATACAATTGAGTGGGAGCGCTAACATAAATATGGAATCTATAACTTCTATTTGGCAAATAGAAGTAAAGGATGATTTCCTTCGAGCTTAACCAAACGAAGATAAATGGTGGAGATCTCATTTCACTTAGGTGAAATATCATTTATACAGGGTTAAGTGTTTTAAGGATAAAATACATTGTAGGGTGTTACGGTAATTTAATCCCTTTACAGTGTAAATCATCTATATAGAGGATCATTGATCAC